>NC_083464.1:11585000-11680000 GCF_030014155.1 Tachysurus vachellii | reverse complement strand
GCACATTGATGATGTCAGTATGTTTGCCGAACTAAAGCAGTGAAACGGCACAATCTAGTGCAGTGGGTTAGTCAACTCCCCAAACACACTTTCATAAGTAAGGACGTTTCGGTTCACAGTTGTCCCGAGCCTTTGTGTGAAAATGGACACTTATTTAAGGAGCTGTCGGGACGTGCTGAAGGTAAGGACACGTGTTAATGACGCTATTCTCTCACGTTATAGTTGTTGACTTCTTCATGTCAGTTTGTGGTCCACACACACCGCATGTTTAATCTCACGGTGAACAGGCTGGAGTTAATGTTAGACAGCTGTGGCCTGATTTAAACCAGCAGAACAGTGGAACTGGAGAACCAAGAGCGTCGAGGTGTGTGTGTGTGTGTGTGTGTGTGTGTGTGTGTGTGTGTGAGTGAGAGAGTGTGTGTGAGTGAGTGAGATGGTCTGTCTGTCTGTGTCTCTCTGTCTGCCTGCCTGTCTGTCTTTGTCTGTCTGTGTCTCTCTCTCTGTCTGTCTGTCTCCCTCCCTGTCTGTCTGTCTGTCTGTCTCCCTGTCTGTCTGTCTGTCTCTCTGTCTGTCTCTGTCTGTTTATCTCTCTCGCTCTCCCTCTGTCTGGTTTTGTAAATAAACATATCTGTGAGTAGACACACCCACCCCCAACCCCACACAAACACACACACTTGTGTAAGAGCAAAGTTCTAAAGCAGTGGTTCTCATAGAGGGTTCCCAAAGGGGTTACTGAGATTTTTAGTTTGTTACACTAGTGGAAAATCACAATTGAACGAACAAATTGTGTTATTGAGTTCTTATTAGCCTGTTGTTTGGTCAAATGTAGGCCTTATTATAATAATAATAATAAATAATAATATTATTAACAATAACTAGGGATGTGGTAGCCTCGTGATTAAGGTGCTGGATTACTGATCAGAAGGTCATGAGTTTGAATTCCAGGTACACCAAGCTGCCGCTGCTGGGCCCCTGAGCAAGGCCCTTAACCCTCAGTTGCTCAGTTGTATGCATTTAAATAAATTGTAAGACACTCTGGATAAGTTTGTCTGCTAAATGACAAATGTAAATAATGTTGACTTGAACCTAATGTCTACTAATTGGCTCTAATAAGTAGCCTATTGTGTACATTCAAATAATGAGCTTAACATGCCAATAGGTGGATTGTGTTCATTAACAAATATGTACTGTGCGGCTTAGTTGAATTTAGAATTAACACCAAGTTTTATGCAGAAACAGTAAATGAATAGTGCTCATTTCCCATGCATGTCAAAGCTGCACCCGCTGGTGATTATTTACACAGGCTGAACAGAAAGCATTCATATTGTGAAATCAGTGGTGAGTAAAGCAAACAGTAAGCCAGATGTCAGTGGAGACAGATATCTTGTCTGTAGTTCTTATTTAAATGTTTTTTGTTTTGTTTTTTTTGGACAGCTGGATGATTTCTGTGCTATAGAAAAGGCACAACATGGCAAAAACCTTGTGGAGACCTGATCACAACACACATGTGCTTATTGAACATCCTATTATAGATTTAGTGCCAGATTGATGTTATAATAACTTTTTGGGAAGGCTCATGTCCATTCAGCCACAAGAGCATTAGTGAGATCCGGCAGGTGGATGTTTATCACAAAGGTGTTCAATGAGTTTGAGGTCAGGGCTCGGTGCTGGCTACCCGAGATCATCCACATCAAACTTGGCAAACCATGTATTTGTGGAACTTGCTTTGTGTACAGCAGAACTGTCATGCTGGAATAGGTTTGGGTACAACGCTGCAGCTTACAAAGATAATTGCGGCAATTGACAGTTGCTTTTGTTCAGTTTGGGGAAGAACCAATGAGTGTGATGTTCAGGTAACAATAAACCTTTGGTCATATTACTGTTTTCATAATATGTGTCATGTTTATGGTGACCATGCACTCTTACCCAAATGCCCTAACAAATGGGGATGAGGGAAAGAATTTCACTGTGTTGTAATCTATATGATGTTTCTTCTTATTCTTCATCTGGTTGGTTGGTTGCATCTTGTACATGGTGGCTACTAAAAGTGGAACTGTCTAGACTTTTTGTAATTTAATTTGGAGTCTTTGATTCTGATTTTGATTTAAAGTGCAAATAAGTAATTCTACTGTATTCATTATTCATTATTTTTATTTCTGTATTATGCTTTTTAGAATCATTTTTGTTTTTATAACATTTTCATCATTAGTTTTTCATCATCTGTTATTAAAATAAAATAAAAAGATAATTTTGTGCAATTTACTGTTTCAAGAGAGATTTGAAATAAATCATATAAATCATTTTCCCAATCCCAATAGCTATACTGTATTGTTTTCAGATTTGTCCAGCCACCAGTAATGGATATTACATCGTCAGTATAAAATCCAGTTTGCTCAGGTGTAACTGAATATCACCAGATTTATTAGCAGGAGTCACACCAACATGCAGAACAAGGCCAGTGTGTCTGTAAGGAATGAGTTCCAAGTAAAGGAACACGTACACACAACCTTGAGGTTAATGGTTAGGCTCAGTTTGTAGCAGGAAAAACTGACCTGAATTCATTCCTTCTAGCCTACAATTAGAGTGACAGTGAGATGAATGTAAGGCAGTGAGCATGAGCGTATTTCCATCAGCAAAAATGCATTTTTAATCCATCTCAGTATTACATTGTTATGCCTGACCTTAACCCTTTTTACTGAATATTTAAATGTATAATTTCTAAGTGATGCTTTTTCTGGACATTTTTTTTGTAATCTGCAGGTTTGTGGTGTAAAGTTTAAAGTTGATTCATTTGTCTGTTCTTGTTTTAGGCTCACATGAAGAACAGCTCTGGGCAACTCAATGTTGTGCTGGGGAATGAGGCATGTGATCTTGACTCCATGGTGTCAGCCCTCACTTTTGCCTATTTCCTTTCAAAGGTAAGACGTTTAGTAATTTGAGCTGTATTAGGAAGTACTGTACACATACACTTTCATGCAGTTCAAGCAAATCACATACAATCGTGCTTTGGTTAATTTCTGCTCAACCATCAGAATAGGGGAAAATGTGATCTTTGTGATTTGTACTATGGCATGTTTGTTAGTAAAAGGCAGACTGGCTTGATGATATCCTGGGATTTTCATGCATGACAGTCTGTAGAGTTTATGCAGAATTGTGCAACAAAGAAAAGGTGTCATGTGAGCAGCAGTTTGCAGAGGAAACACCTTGGGGTTCAGAGAGGTCAAAGGCTAATGAAAGGCTAATGACATATAGATTTATATATACGTTGACATATAGCAATGTCATAAACGTGTGCTAATATGTTAGCATTTATTTTGTTAGGTTGTGCCAAGAGAAAGTCATTCAACACTTGTGGAATCTGTGCCGGAAAGAATTGAGGCTATTTTAAGCGCAAAGGGAGGCCTTACCCAGTATTACTATAGTGTTTCTAATAAAGTTATTAGTGAGTGTGGTCTGTTTTAGTTTAACATAGGAGTTTTACCAGTCTTGGTTTAGAGTAATTGGAATGTCCAGTCTTTATCCAGAAAGGGCTGGTGTGGGTGCAGGCTGTCATTGCCTCCAAGCAGAGGTCAAACTCGTGAAAGCTAAATCAACTGGTTAAACAGGTGGAATCAGGTGTGATTCCTGCTTGATTTTAAATGAAAACCTGCACTCACACCGTCCCTTTCAAGATAAGATCGGACACCCCTGTGGTCAGATGTAACTTTGAAACTCATTGTTTGGTGCCTAGACTTTCGACTCTAGGAAAACAGCAGTGCCTGTGCTGAATATCCCACGAGCAGAATTTCCCTTGCGCTCTGACTGTGCTTTCCTGCTGAGAGAGAGCGGACTGTCTCAGGACTACCTGCTGTTCAGGGATGAACTGGATTTGCACAGCCTGCAAAATCTGGCCATCACATTAGTCGACCACAACATTCTACCCGAGTATGTTTCTTCACTACAGAATTAAAATGGTCACGTTTCCATTTCCATGTATTTTTGAATATGTTTTCATATAACATTCTCAAAAAAGGGACTAAAATTGGGTTTTAGGGTACCCTTAAGGGCAAATCTTTATTAATGTCTTTAAACAAAAACGTATTCGATGTGAACATATTATTGTTAGTATTATATTATTAGAAACTACTAACTGATAGTGTGTAGTATTTATTTTGTTGTGTTTGCAGTGTTACGTTTTAGATCATTAATGATAGCTGCTGTATCTTTTGAGGACACATTTAAATTTTTTTTTTTAATTCTGATCAAATTATACGTATCTGCTTGTTGACTTTTTCCGACAGTAAGGCAAACAACTGTTGAGGACGATCTTGAAGAAACTCACATTAATGTAGTGTCTAAAGATCAATTTTCCACAGTTGCTCAAAAGCGAGTGCCAGAGATGAAAAAGAAAAGCAAATTGTATAAATAGCTGTTAGTAGTTAAATAAATCATACAAATGGATCTACCATGTTATAGAGTCTGCAATAACAACTTAAACAGGGACTTCTTAAGGTGACTGTTTCACAAAAGCAGGTTAAAACCTCATAATGGTTGATATAAATAAGTTTAAATATGATGAGATGATATTTAGCATATCTAAAGAGTCAGAGGTGTATTATAACTTTAGACACTGCAAAGACTGCATTTTAAATTTCCTTATCTTTAAGAGAAAGAAAAGGGAGAGACTGTTGATGGAGCCACTGTTTATTATAGCTGTTAACATGAGATAATGTGATAACAGGACCAGCAACATTTGTCCCTGATGTTCTACAACACGAAGTGCTACACGACGTGGGAACTAAACAAATAAAACCTTGTGTTTAATTTAATTAATAAAGCAAAAAATAATCGTAAACTGCTTTTACCAATGGACGATAGACATTTCACAGAAATATATATATTTGTCTATACTAAGATGTCAGACTGGGAGCACCCGCACCTTAAGTGATCGTTTTCATATAACAACACTTTTTGGTTCTGCTTTACTGGCTGCCTGAAAATGTATAGATAAATTTCAGGTTTCATATAATCAATTATTGGCTACATCAGCTATGGTGTGTTCATAATACTGCTGTGAATAACAATACAGTATAAGCATGCAATAGAACTATGTGTACATATAAAATCTCCTGTGTTAAGGGCTGACAGGACACTGGAAGATGCTGTAGTAGAAGTCATTGATCATCATCGTTTAGAAAGAACCCCATCTCCTTTTTGTCCCATCACCGCAGAGACTGTGGGCTCCTGTGCCACCCTGGTTACAGAGCGCATTGTCCAGAAGGCGCCTGAGCTGCTAGACCAACAGGTGGCACAGCTCCTATATGGTAAATGTTGTTATTATTACATAGGTATTAAACATAATAATACATGATACCTAAATGCATCAGACATGAATCAGTAAAACCAATCCTGCTGAACAGTGCAGGGAATCTGCCTGCTGAAAATAGCACAAAACAAATGAGTGCTGGTTAAAACATACTAGATGCTTCACTGGCTTCAGTGCAAATAGCCAGATTGTTTGAAACATGTGAGACTCAGTACAGTCATTAAACAGTATGGCTGATTAGCAGGCTCTATGGCAGCAATTTTCAACATGGATGCTTCTGTTTACTTAGTCTGAAATCAACTGCATGAGTTTAGACTGCTTATCTTAAACACAGATCAGCTCCAAACAGACGCTCCAACTAACATCCAAGCACAAGATTTCATCTCAAAATCTCCACAATTTTGTGAACCTCTATAACCACAATTTCCAATGTTTTATGCTACTGATAATACAGACTCTAAATATTATTTCCAAATAGTATTTATATTATTTGTATTAAATGCGTTATACTTTTTGCTGTGTTTTGTCAGGAACGATTATCACTGACTGTGTTAATATGGCACCTGAAGCAGGAAAAGTCACACCCAAAGACAGCCAGTATGTCATCCTTCTAGAGAGCCGTTTTCCTAAACTCCCACCTCGCAGCATCCTCTTTCAGTCTCTACAGAATGCCAAGTTTGATGTTTCAGGTTTGTGGACAATCATGAAACATATTTGTTAAACATGAAACAATCAAGAATCAGTATTTAGAAGTAAAACGCGCCTGTTTTAAACTTCTTTGCATGACACAATTGAATTAAAATTGCCTGTTGTACCATGACTGTTGAATAAGAAATGTAAACATTTGTGTCATGTGGATCAGGCCTTACCACTGAGCAGATGTTGTTAAAAGATATGAAGACTGTATCAGGTGGAGATCTAAGACTGGCTGTCAGTGTTATCTACATGACCCTCGAGGTAAGTGATTTTACCCTGAATATCTGCCTTTGCTATTTAGTTGTACTGAATGCCAAAGAAGAATGTGTTTAGCACAATGAAATTCTCACAATGAATAGGGCTACAGCTAACAGTTCACATATTAACTATTGATGCAAAAATGCAAGACATTTCTGAACGGTTCACAAGCTTGTCTTATACAACCTGCATTTAGTTGTGAGTAAATGTGTAAATAAACTGCTGTGATAATGTGTGATTCAGTGACAATTGATGGCGTATATTTAATCCCCAAAGAAGTTTTCAGTTGTATTTAAAAAATCTGTTGTTTATTTAGGATTTCCTGCAACGTAAGAGCCTACAGCAGGAGCTTTGTGAATTCTGTCATAAGCATAACTACAATCTGGTTGTGGCCATGACCATCTCTTTCATCGACAATAAGGAGCCTTTCAGGCAGATTGCTGTTTACAGCTCCAACACACGCAACAGGGATGAGGTACCCAGAGCACATTCAGCTTAGACCCCATAACAGGACGCTGTTTTATATGGTGTTTCTCATACATGCATTTGAAATATATAAACACTGTTTCAGAATCTTTATTTCCACAGAAAAATATGTTGTAATTTATTTATGAAAAAATCCTTATATATTCTCTAATTATGATGCTTGTCAGCAGCTAGAAATTTTCTGTAGCACCACAACGAAGGCTGCACTTTTAAACTTTCTCCTCAGTGAGGAAATCTAGAGAATGCTGTGTGACGACTGTTACAAAAACCTGGATGTTAATTGGCTGTTATCTAGTGTTATAATTCAACTGAATTATGCTATGCACCAAAACAAGTCCATAAATATAGATTGTTTAATGTAAAATAAACTTTTTACTACAGTATTTTCCTGCATAGAAACTGGTAGGGAGCGAGTTTAACACTGGAGAAAACAACCTGCTAAAAGATGCTTTATGTCATACCCAGATCAACTTGTTGGATAACTACATATTACAATAAAACAGACCCACACCTAATCAAGATATACACAGAAAAAAGGAACCTATTTCATTCATAGAAATCCTGTATGAAAAAGATATTGTCAAAAATGTAATTTTTGCATGTGAAAATAATGGGATGCAACGTTTGCCTTTCTCAATAGGTAATCAAAGCACTTGAAAAAGCCAGGAACCCCCATCTGAATCTCAGTCCCATGAGCAGTCCATATACAGACATGAAGGCCTACGTTCAGGGCAACACTTTGGCCTCACGCAAGAAGGTGTTACCCATCGTTTCAGACTTCCTTAAAGAAAAAGAGAGGAAAATGGAACACCTGGAGGAGCTGGAGCTGGAGGATGAGGCCACACAAGAGCAGGGGGACTCTCAGCAGTGCTGTGAGGACAATATGATGGAAGAGGACTCTGGTGTCCCTCCAACTCCCATGAACAGTCTGGTCGAAGGCTGTCCTTTAGACAATGGTCTACCCAAAATCAACGCAGACGTGCTGGTGGAAAAAGTCAGCAAGATAATCAGTGAGGAGGACGATGATGGGCCATGATGCTACAGTAGTTTTGTTGTTGAATCTCAGCTTCTGAGGTCAGAAGTTGGCTGTTGGAGAAAACTGGTTCTTCTTGTTCAAATGTGCACAAGTATACAGCTAGCACAGGGCAGGAAACATGAAACTGCTCTTTTCTGTCCGAGGTTCATTGGAAAAGCACACGTTCCTGGTGTCTTAAATTGTGGTACTCAGTTTAATAAGTTTAAATGAAGAAGTGACGTTCAGCATTTGGACATAATTATCATGGATAATTATTTAAATGATATTGTTTCTGTAATCATTTTTGTTTATATTATTTTAGTCCAGCTGCTCATGCCATGGGTTCTTCAGCACAATCTGTTCAGCAGATTGATTAAAAAGCATTTTACTCAGGTAATAGTTTCATTATTACTGATGGTATTTCATCATGTAAAGTTTATCTAAAGGCTGCCTACATATATACCTTCAAAAATAACTTGGTTTTAAAAGAATTTGGCTATTATTCGTTCTATTATTTTTTTTATTTTTAGTATTATTTGCTGACTTGGCATTAATAAACAATCCTGAAGGGACGTATTGGGCACATTAGGTTAAAATTTTAATCTTAAAGAAACATCCTTGAATACCATTCAGTGTGTTTCTTATATTTGCAGTTTTGGTTTTATAGAAGGACATGACATTTGTTTTTAATGAGGTTAAAATCAGTCTTAGAGAAGTGCTGTTATGCGTTACACTCGCACTTAGATTTCAGTGCATGAATTATATTGCTTATTGCTTACTCAGATATGTTGAAAATCAATACTAGATATTCTGCCTCCACAAAATATCATTAGGAAGCATTTGTGTCTTAAGCTATGCCCCGATTCAGGTCAGGCGTTAGTCACGTCTATAATAGTGTATCAAGAGACATTATCTATTTTAATTTGATCTAACTGAATTGCAGCTCAACTGCTCACATGCAAAGACCTCTGCAGAGAAATTTGTGCTAAAGCCCAAAGAGTATTAATGCAAGATTCAGCATGTTCAGTGTTCAATTCAGCAAAGTTAATTTGTGCATATATGTCATCTGAATAATTAGATTTTATACATTTCATTTAAGTGGTAATGCAAAAATAAGGTACGCTGTGCAGGAATGATTTGCGTGTGTGTGTGTGTGTGTGTTGTGTGTGTTGTGTTGTGTTGTTTTCTTTTACAGTTTAATTGAAAAGCATTTGTTTTTGTTTTTTTATTGTTAAATTTAAGTGTTTAATTATTAACCAGTATTTTCAGCATGCCAAGTGATGTATTTATTCTGGTATAATTAAATGACAATTATTCTGCTGTTTATTGCTTATGATGCATCACAGGTATTCCGGCAGCTTTAGGATAAACAACATTTAATTTGTATATTTCATTAGAATTTTGAAGGATCCAACCTTAATTGCAAGGAACATGTTGACACGGCACATTATTGAGAGCCGTTTTTTCATTTTGTAGAAGTAGGAGTGGCGCTATCACCAGGATAAATATAATGCAATCACTGTGAAAAATTCTCTTTTTTTTTTTTTTTTTTTTTTTTTTTTAAAAGTAAAGAACTATATAAAAGAAGGTAACATGTAAATTACAGTTAGATGTTTTGTTCTACAGAGTGTGTGTCAGGTTCTGTATGTATTCTGTGATTTATGGGGTTGTTATTTAAATGAATGGGGAAGAATAGTTGCATTCATGTTATTAGATACACTTATAGTTTAATTTCACGTACAGTTGTACTTTTATGCAGTTATCCAGTCAGCCAATCATGTGGCAGCAGCACAAAAAATCATGCAGACACAGATCGAGACCTTCAGTTAATGTTCACATAAAAAAGTGATTGTGATTGACCAGATGGTTTGAGTACTTCAGAATCCGTTGAACTCCTGGGCATTTCCCAAACTATCAGCAGTCTCTAGAAGTGGAAAAAAATGGTGTGAAAAACATTTAGGGAGTGACAGTTCTGTGGAGAGAAACACACTGTTGATAAAAGGAAAATTTCTGGATGGCAAAAATTATATAGTAACTCAAATAAGCAGTCTTTTCTGTGCTGTGAGCAGAAAGGCATCGTAGCTTTCAGACATCTAAACTTGAGGTGGATGAGCTACAAAACAAAACAGACTCATCCAGACTTGAAGATTTTAAAAAAATCTATTTTTCCAGTCTTTAGCTGTCCAGTTTGGGTGAGTCTCTGTCCATGATTTTCCAAATTATTCTGTGCCACAGTTAAAATCAGATGACATCCTTTTTTTTTTTTAAGTTCAGATTTTTATTATGAATTAGAATTGAATCTTTTGACATGCATCTGCATGTAATACTTAGTGTGCTGCTGATGATTTGATAGCTGCATGAATGAGCACGTGTACTGTTGTTCCTAATAAAGTGGATAGTGAGTGTATGTTTTCCTGGAAGCTGGACAATCATGCACGAGTGTGTTAAGGTTTCACCTGCCTATTAATTTTAATGCCTTTCTTAATTCACGGTTCTTTAGTGTAATAAATAAATAAAACAATTGTGTTTTGCACATATGAACTTCATTGCAGTTTGGTGTGAAGAGGTGCGAATAGATTATGATGATGGCTGGTGTTAGATTTATAGTAGAATTGAGCTAAAATTGTCTATAAATTGTTATTGTTAACACTTGAATTAATATTAATGAATGAGTAGGGAAGGTGGGGGGGCACGGTGGCTTAGTGATTAGCACGTTTGCCTCACACCTCCAGTGTTGGGGGTTCGATTCCCGCCTCCACCTTGTCCAAAGACATGCATGGTAGGTTGATTGGCATCTCTGGAAAATTGTCCATAGTGTGTGAGTGCGTGAGTGAATGAGAGTGTGTGTGCCCTGCAATGGGTTGGCACTCCGTCCAGGGTGTATCCTGCCTTGATGCCCGATGACGCCTGAGATAGGCACAGGCTCCCCGTGACCCGAGGTAGTTCAGATAAGCGGTAGAAAATGAGTGAGTGAGTGAGAGAATAGGGAAGGTCTGTTGTTAATGACATGGCAGACAAATACAATGGAGTGATGATTCATCAATACAGGTGATGAGACAGAATATTAATCTGTCTCCACCTGGTTACTGTAGATGTGCTTTGACATATGGACATTAGTTTTGGGTTTAAGACCACACTGGGCTGATGGGCTGTAAAAACTGATGTTACCACAGTTGTAAGAGGTAAGGCGATCAGTTTGGCAGGCTGTCATCATTTGACTGAGAAACCTGCTTGATTTCATCAATACAGTGGCTAATTGCAGCTATATTTATAAATGGATATGCTGCCTTGTATCCAATGAGCAAAAGTAGATATGGAATACTGCAAAAGCCAAACTTGTGCACAGACAAACTGAGGTGAAAGACATTACCTAGATCATAACAGTTAAAAGCTGCCATAGAGTCTGCCACATCAACTAAATTTATGTCAGTCACAAAGACCTGTCTGCCCTATTTGCAGAAAAAAAACAGTGGAAAAACTCCAAAATAAAGGCAAGGTGAGAGTTCAACTAGATGTGAGTCAACAGTGAAAAACAGACAAAAGGGGATGCATCAAGACTCTTCTGTTCTGGTACCGAGGTGGTGGAATGAAATTCCTCTAGATGTCCGAACAGCTGAGTCACTGGCTGAGTCTTCAAAAGATGTGTGAAGATCTCCCTCTTCATGAAACACTTAAACTAGTGCTTATTTTTCCCTGTTTGTTATGATGACGGGGGCACGGTGGCTTAGTGGTTAGCACGTTCGCCTCACACCTCCAGGGTCGGGGTTCGATTCCCGCCTCCACCTTGTGTGTGTGGAGTTTGCATGTTCTCCCCGTGCCTCGGGGGTTTCCTCCAGGTACTCCGGTTTCCTCCCCTGGTCCAAAGACATGCATGGTAGGTTGATTGGCATCTCTGGAAAATTGTCTGTAGTGTGTGATTGCGTGAGTGAATGAGAGTGTGTGTGTGTGTGTGTGTGTGTGTGTGCCCTGCGATGGGTTGGCACTCCGTCCAGGGTGTATCCTGCCTTGATGCCTGATGACGCCTGAGATAGGCACAGGCTCCCCGTGACCCAAGGTAGTTCGGATAAGCGGTAGAAGATGAATGAATGAATGAATGTTATGATGACAATAAAAAAAACTCTGATGGTATCCTAAGTCTGCAACCTAGTATACCAGTGTTGTGTTCACTGATAGAGACTCCAGTGCACTTTTGTATGTCTCTCTGGATAAGAAGGTCTGCCAAATGCCATAAATGTCTGGACAGAAAAGTGAGTGCTGAGAAGAATGAGACCTCATGCAGGAGAAATCATACTTTGTAAATTCCCCTTTCATAACCTCACATTACGATAACCTTTATTCACATCTACTGGATGCATATACCTTTTATAATAAATAGATAATCAGACTATTTTTTTGTATTTTGAATTTATTTAATGTTATCAATAGAAAAAGTAGCTTATGTCCAATATTGATGCAACAGTAATTTCAGGTTTAAATATGTTGATGTAAAGAAAACTCCAGGAAATGTCAAGTGCATAAAAAAAAGTGAAATAAACAGCTTTCTGTAGAATCAGAGTATAGGCTTATAAAAAAAGCAGGTTTTGAGGAATTTTTCTGAGTCTCTTTAACATTAGAACAAAACCTTTTGTTGCTTCTCTGCATTGTGCAACTGAGAATGTGCAGCAAGTGATGGTTTTGACAGAAAACATTTGCCACATATATTACAATTGAATCTGTACTTAACGTTGAAGGTTTTTTGTTGTGATTTGCGTGTGTGTATCCATTCGTGTCGCCTAAAAGCGCTTGGATCGGCAAAGGACTTTGGGCAGAGTTTGCATGTGTAGGGTTTTGCTCCAGTGTGGATGTTGTAGTGGATATCAAGGTTAAATTTCTTGGCGAAACTCTTGCCACACTGAGCACACATGAACGGTTTCTCTCCGGTGTGCAGTCTGTAGTGGGAAGCAAGGGAATTTTTTGTTGAAAGATTTTTCCCACAGACATCACAAACAAATATGCTGCTTTTCTCACATGGCAGAAAACCTGAGAAACTTTCAGAACAATCCAAATGTTTGACATTTTTGTCTGCCACTGCTAAATTAAAATCTTTGTCCAAATTTAAATTCATTCTACAGTCTGAGTTTGTGAAAGCTGATTGATTTCCTCTTAGCAGATGTGTGGAATTCGGCTGGAAGTCGGGTGTCCATAAGCAGGAGATGTCAGGCTGTTGATCTTCTCGTCTGTTCTGAGGACACGCCATCTCAGACAGATCATCCAGCACCACACACACTACACTCTCATCTTCACGGTGTGAGCCAACATTGACGCTGCACTCTGAGGTTTGGCGAGCAGGCTGAGACTTCTCTGAATCAGCTTTGAGTTCATTACTGCGTGCATAACATCGACTGTTTCCTTCTGTATCTAGACAGAAAAAAAATGGAAAACAAAAAAATACAAATATGTTAAAGGGAAGAGAATCTTAATGTAATGATGTGATTAAAATCAACTATTTTATATGAAAAGATAAGAAATATTCATTGTATATTCATTTTCTTTACAGCGGATTGAGTCACTTACCATCTAGCCTTTGCTCTACTCTTTCCATAAAAGGTCTATCCAGAATTTTGGTTTTCGAGCTCATTGCTGTATGGTTCCATCTCTGCAGCACACCAATATTCAAGAGATTCACAATTTTATTTGTGACATACACAGTTATAACTCTGGCCTCCTACTCCTTAGATTGTACACTTAAATAACTACTTTTAAAAAATAAGAAATAGTTATACACATTGCAAAATGTGGAAATATATAAATATATAGGTATAGCAAACACAAAATCTGGTCATGTAACTGGACTGTATTGTGTGAGTACTGTTCATTTATTTTCTTGTCATTTTTTTAAGGAGTAAACTGTTTTCTCCATGAATATGAAAATGCTTACCGAGTGTGTACTTTTGTCTGGCGCAGATTCAGTTGCTGAACAATTTCTTTTCTTAAAGTCTGCAGGACAAACACAATCGATTAATAAATGACTGTCATGTCAACACCTCCCCAGAAGGATAGTAAATGTTGACACAACACACTTTTGTAATTATCAGATCAACAGAATCCAGTCATATTTTGTTTGTGTTTTGGGATAATGGAACTGACTATAATCTGATATTCTCTCTTCTTTTGGGTAACGCCAACCTCTAGCACAGAAATCTGCAACTCTTTTAGATTTCTATCTTGAAATGTATTTTGTTTGCATTTCTTTTACAAGTATATGCTGTGTTTTCACTGTAAGTCCAAAGTTGATCAGATATACATGTAGCTTCCTCAGGAATGGTATTCTAGTGACATTAACGTTGCAGGAGGTTATCATAATTGCTTGGATAAATGTGCATGTTTGTGTAGCTTGTTGGCAGAAGAACATAGCAGATTTTTTATTTTTTTTTTGCCTTCCACTTATAGATTATAATTTAAGGAAAATGTCACCTATTGTTGGTAACAATCAATTTTGTTTGTAATGTAAATAGGGTTATGATATTTATTCATATTTGAAAAAGAGAGAGAGAGAGAGAGAGAGAGAGAGAGAGAGAGAGAGTGTTTAGGTCTCAGTAATAATCTTCCTCCTCCTATACAGCTGAATAGAACATGAGCTTTGTGAAGCAGACCTAATAACAGCCAAAGAAACCAGACTTAAACAGGGCGTTGATGCTCCATGTGTCTAATCCCTCTGCAATACAAATAACACTATAAAAAAACTACACACCTAATCACTGTAATGTAATCAAAGTGTGTATATCCATAATATCTTTCCTCTGAACAATTCTTTCTAGGCTAATTTGGTATAGAACAAAGAAAGACATATTTCCTACCCCTAATATAGAACAGACAATTTCTGATCATTCCCAGAGGTACAGAGCATCAGAAAATGATGTTTAAAGCAGATCAGAAGCCTTAACAGATCTCATCAAGATCCAATGCAACAGCAGCTTCCAGCATTATAACTTATATACAAATTAGGTTGTAACACAAGGCCAAACAACAACTCGGTGTATTGTGTCTGTCTGTTTATTGAAAATTATGTTATTTAACAGTCTGTAGAGCATGAATAGGAGATTTAGGTTAAATATGGACAACACTATGCCTCTGTAGGTGCTTCTTAAGGTTGCTGTTACGGGAGAATCTGAGCTCACAAAAAGGACACTGTTTTGGCACAGCATGTGCCTTTTCTCTGTGTGAATACAGGGTTTGTTTAGTAGGAAACTCCTGGTCACAGTCCTTGCACTTTTCCAAGTCTCTTTTGTGGTGGCTTGTGTGTTTTAAAAGACCACTTTTACTTCCAAAGGTCTTCCTGCAAACCTCGCAAGCATGCTTAGTGCCAGTGTGCATGTTAAGGTGTCTTGAAAAGACCACTTTATTATGAAACATCCTGTGACAAATATGGCATTGGAAATTTTGGCCATGCCACTCCAGATGGCTTTTGAGGCATCCCACTTCTTTAACGCAAATGTGACAAAATGCGGTCTTCTTTCTCTGTTCTGTAAAAAGCAGGAGGAGTTATTGCTCTGGAAAAAAAAAACAACAGCAGAAATAAAGCTGGAATACAGAAAGAGAAAATAATTGTTTACCTTCCTCAGAAGAAGAAGGCCATAGATGTGCACTGGCAGGTAGATCTGGAATAACAAAAGTTAATGTGTGAGGGTATTCCTACAAATGGCCTTGACTAGCATTTTTAGAACTTAACAAAGTATAAAGAAAAGTGTTGGTGGGTAAAATGAACACTGGTTACTGAATGTTTACCTTCTGTAGAGGTTCCTGCATACACTGTGCTGCCAGAATCTACATAAGGAAGTAAATGCCAGTTATTTAGTTTTTCAAAAGAAAATATTTTTTTCTAAAAAAAATATAGAAGATGATGTGCTGGATCAGTGTCATATCATCTTTTCATTCATGCTTTATGCCAAAAACCCATGTGATATAATATCATCTAATCCAACAAAGATCTTGTAAATATATGTAACACAAATTGTCTTGAAGCATGTCACCTTTTGGGCCTGTAATACTCAAAATGGCCAAAAGAATGTGGGCAATTGTACGCAGAAATGGTAATGCCATCAAACTTTGTGGCAACAGTTTAAAGAAGAACCACGTGTGGGTGTGATGGTCAGGACAACTTTTGGCCATTTTGTTTATATAGAAAGTATACTACAATAAAATTAGATTACTTTCGGTTCAGCTTTTTTGTCATTGTCAAGTACAAAGAGTGTTAAATACAGTTAGTATCCAGCCAGTAGTGCAAATAGCCATAAATGAAATCAATAAGGTTATAGTGCTATAAGTTCAGATAAATAAAACATTGCATGAAATCTGCTGCATTAGATATAATCACATCTATATAAAAAAATTATATTGTTAATTACATTTAATTACAAAAAAAAGTGCTAAAGTAGTTGCAAAGAACTGTTCCAATTAGCAGTAATGTACAAAGCAGTAAAGTATAGTGTATATATAATACTAATAATAGTGTATAATACTAATGTTTGTTTATTGACTGACTGTCAATAATATATGTATTGATGCAATGTTACTATTCATACTGTTGACACTATTCCTTAAATTGGTCACATAAACAAGTCGTGGTCCATTTCACACTATGCTGTGCACTTGTACAGACTCCAGGGAAGACATTTAAGATACAGGTTTTGAAAACTGTAATTTATATAAACTGGACTGACTGTACATAGTAACTTGAACAGGTTCAGTGCACTAACCGTCTGTATCTCTCACTTCACTGCCAGTGTCATCTTTCTCCTCTTTGGTTATTTTACTCTCCAGAGCAGTTTCAGCTGCAGGTTCATGGTGTTTTTCTTGTTCTATGATCTGCAGCCTTTTCCTTAAATCTTCGTTTTCCTTTTTGCTTCTCGCTAATTCCATGTGAAAGGATTTAAACCAGCTCTCAGCCAGAGCACAAATGTCTGATACTGCTGTTTTCATGAGCACATCCAACACAGCTGTCAGCTGAACGTGAAAATGAGAGTCGACCATCTTTATCTTGTAGACTAAAAGGCTAGAAACACGTAGAATTAATTATTATTTTCAGAGCTCGCGAATTATAGATACCTGATAGCTAGAGACCTTTTGCGTTGCATCCAGCTACGTCCCAATCACATACTCCAGCACTACAAAGTATGCTAACAAAGTATGCTAGCATAGTATGCTAACAGTATGCTAGCATAGTATGCTAATAAAGTATGCTAATAAAGTATGCTAGCATAGTACTAGTGTGCGATTTGGGAACCACGCATTAGGATCAATCTGAAATGACTCTATTCTATTTACTTAGCGCGCTACATTTCATGCCCTTAGTAGTGCACTAATCTAGGGTATTAGGAGATATTTTGTTTTTGTTGTTCTCAGACAACAACTTCCGCTGTTCTTCGTTTATTTTGATTTCTAAAGCAGTTACTGCCCTCTGCAGGACAGGGTGCTAGAGGTAATAAGATTACTGTGAATCTGTCGTGTTCTATTGTGTACGTAGATGGTACTGACGCAGATTCTTCATTCATTCATTCATTTTCTACCGCTTATCCGAACTACCTCGGGTCACGGGGAGCCGGTGCCTATCTCAGGCGTCATCGGGCAGGATAAACCCAGGCATCAAGGCATCAAGGCATCAAGGCAGGATAAACCCTGGACGGAATGCCAACCCATCGCAGGATGGGCACACACACACACTAGGGACAATTTTCCAGAGATGCCAATCAACCTACCATGCATGTCTTTGGACCGGGGGAGGAAACCGGAGTACCCGGAGGAAACCCCCGAGGCACGGGGAGAACATGCAAACGCCACACACACAAGGTGGAGGCGGGAATCGAACCCCGACCCTGGAGGTGTGAGGCGAACGTGCTAACCACTAAGCCACCGTGCCTGATCATCTGTGAGATCAGGCTTCGATGTTGGGTGAGGAAGACTTGGGTGGAGTCTGTGTTCTAGTTCATCCCAAAGGTGTTCAGTGGGGTTAAGGTGCAGGACACACATTCGTCCACACCAAACCTGGAAAACCATGTCTTTGTGTGCACAGGACATTATCATGCTGGAACAGGTCTGAGTCTCTTAGTTCCAGTGAAGGGAAATCTAAATGCTACTGTATACACTGGCATTCTAGACGACTTCAAACGTTGTGGAAAAACGTGGGCAGGTGTGATGGTCAGGAGTCCACATACATCTGCTCATATAGTATAGATAATATAAAGGCGGCAGAGGAACACAGTAGGTAGCCCTTGTCCTGAAGTACCACTTGTCCTTCACAGCTCCCAACACACTCAAATAATCAGCTAATTTACAGCATTTCCTGCGTTGAATTGGGCACATTAGAGCAGGCAAAACACTGAAACATACACCTTTAATGTAGTGTACCTATATTAGGAAGCTGGTGGTGGTTTTGTTCTGTTGTAACTCATCTGCCTCAAGATTTGGGATGTTATGAATTTTGAAATGCTTTTCTGCTGAACACAGTTCCAATCAATAGCCCAATGCCTTAACCCCTGAGCTACCACTCCCCCAGCTGCTACTACTTCATGTCAGCTCAAACCAGCCTGGCTATTCTCCTCTAATATCTCATATGAATGAGGTTTCCATCTGCAGAACTTCTGTTCACTGGATGTTTTTTGTTTTTCCTCACCACGCTGTGTAAACGCTACAGACCTTTGTGTGTCAAAATGAACTGAAGCTTCCCATTTCAATCTGGAGGTCTGAGAAAAAGTCATTCTTCTTGTTGCTCCGAGCGGACCTGTAGTCAAGAAGTCAAGTCAAGAAGCTTTTATTGTCATTTCAACCATATATAGCTGTTGCAGTACTCAGTGAAATGAGACAACGTTTCTCCAGGACCACAGTGCTACATAAAACAAAGACAGGGCTAGGACTTAGGAAGTAGTCCTAGATACATAAAGTGCATCTGTGCAACCTGGTGTACACAGTGCAGGACAGGACAAAAAGACAGTGCAGGACAAAAGACAGTGCAAGACAAGACAAAAAGACAGTGCAGGACAAAAGACAGTGCAGGACAAGACAAAAAGACAGTGCAGGACAAAGGACAGTGCAGGACAAGGCAAAAAGACAGTGCAGGTCAAGACAAAAAGACAGTGCAGGACAAAGCAAAAAGACAGTACAGGACAAAAGACAGTGTAGTACAGGACAAAAGACAGTGCAGGACCAGACAAAAAGACAGTGCAGGGAAAAAGACAGTGCAGGACAAAAGACGGTGTAGGACAAGACAAAAAGACAGTGCAGGAAAAAGACAGTGCAGGACAAGACAACAAGGCAGTGCAGGAAAAAAAGACAGTGCAGGACAAAAGACAGTACAGGACAAAATAGTGCAGGACAAAAACACAGGGCAGGATGAAAGACAAAAAAGGCAGTGCAGGACAAAAGACAGTGCAGGACAAGACAAAATGATAATACTCTAAATACTGTATGTTCAATCAGTTTTACATCTAATGAAATACTGGAATGAACACATTAGTATTATAGCAGCAGTTACCTGAGATATTGTAAAGTATTGTGCAAAACAGCAATCAACTGAAATGTGAGACAGCATGTGCAGAATAAAACAGTGTGCAAAACAGCATTTAAACAGTTGTATATTGGAAGAGTGTGTATTTGGTGTAGGTCTGTGCAGTCCATACAGTTGTGCGTGTGTTTTGTGCTCAGTACAGTTCAGTTCAGTTATTAAGGAGTCTGATGGCTTGTGGAAAGCAGTAGCTGGGATACAGTCCCAATTCTAAACCGTAAGTTCACCGAATTGACCACTTCAAACGTAATACAACAAACTGTACAACAAAAATAAGTGGACACAATAAAAAATAAGTGGTTCACCTGAACAGGCATAGAATATGTCTGGCATTTATCCTCCATTATTTCTCATCCACAAGCATTTCTGGCTGCATATTTTATTTAATTTATTCATTATTTATTTTATTTTCCCCCCACAATTCTATGTAATCCATAGAAAGTGTAATGTATGAAAAATATCCTAATCATTTGTCACCAACAATCATATTCCCAGCCAAGGGCAGTAGTTTGTGTGTCTCTCCTTTTGTAGATGTAATGCAATCAAGCATTGATTCATTTTGTACCAACACCGATAAGTAGAAAACTGATTATATTTAAAATCCAGGTTTATTTATCTTACTTCTGTGATAAATATGGCCTCTTTATTTGGTCAACGTCATACCTACAGTGATCCCTACAGTGCGCATGCGCAGTAAGCCTGATTCCTGGGCTAGCAGCAGGTAAAGAGCAACTAGCTGTTAGTGTCGCTGTTTCAACTCAGCAAAATGCTCAAATTCCTTCCAAGATTATTACTGTTGCTGTTGCTAGCGTTCCCGGCGACTGTCTTTATGAAAGGTAAGCTTTTTAAAAAAAAAGGCAAAGCGGTTGTTTTCAGCCGTTTTCAGCTTTAGCCTGCTTGTCTTTCTCTGTTAGCTTTACCTCAGTGGGCCTGCGCGTGCACGTTGAGCTTCTGCTGTAGTGAGCTTTTGGTTTTATTTACACGCTTAATGTTAGGAACTCTCACTGAATTAGTACGTGTTATAACATTCTCTTTTATCTCAGTTAAGGTAAAGAGATCTTTTCAAGTAAAAGATACATACAACTTGAGCTCGTCTTGACTGACGTGTCCTTAACGGCTAGTGCTAACAGGCTAGTGCTAACTTAGCATTAGCATTCTAGCCATGTTTGCAGAAGCTGTTAAAAAAGGACGTACTGGGAAGTAAAAGTGCAGTAGAAATAGTTTAGTAGAAGATCCTGACATTCTCTTTAACAGGGAGATGTTTTAGCTAACAGGGAAATAAGCTGATACCTGAAATTGAAGTCGTGATTAAAATTGTGTCCTTTGTGTTAAAAAACAAAACAATAATGTTGTCGTTTGTTCTTAGACCTGCTTCTTGATTTATTGTGTTGGTTGTAGTGTAGTGAGTGAACGCAGCCTCTCTGAGGACGAGAATCAATGGTCATGATGACCTAAAATGTGTGTTTGTCTGTTCTGTCCTGCTTTACATGTGCCATACAGCCTATTTTGTTCAGGATTTATTCATTTATCTATTTAATGAGATTTAAAGTTCCACAATACATTGTGTTGTGTATATTATATTATGTCTGTATTCTTTTATATATTTGCATTTATTTCTCTTTGCCGCTGTAACAGAGAAATTTCCCCATTGTGGGACAAATAAAGGTATATCTCCCTCTTCTTCCTCAAAGTTCATGGAGGATATTGCTCAGCTCTTCTGTCTATCCTCTGTGCTTCAGGGAGATCTCGTCGTGATTGGGCAACATGTGGAGTTATGCCTACATTATTTAAAAAACAAAACAAAAGGAATGCATAGGCTTGTTTTTTAGTTTCATAGACAATTAGCTTATGAATAGACAACATAATGCTGTCTCTGTTGGGGATGAGATTTGAGGTACGTGGAAGCTGAACCAAGAAACGTTTTCAGTCGTGGATCCCAACTCTTTCTTTATCCGTGCAAACAAATCTGACACCATGACCCTATCGAAGCTATAAAAAGATTGAGAAAGTTAATGGGTTGAATATTCTGTCCACCTTTAAGGCACATTAGTAGCAGCACAAGATGTTACAGAAGAAGAAGAAGAGGCAGCTGATGAAGATACTACTGATGATGTGATTGCTGAAGACGAGGATGACGAAGCAGAGGTGGAAGATGATGAAAATACAGAACTGGTAAGAGTGTTTGTTTTATGATGGCTTACTTGTAGCCTTCTTAATTGTATTTACATGAATCACATAAATCTAATTATTGTGAATGATCTGGGTCAGACTGAAGAAAAGGAGGAAGAGGAAGAGGAAGAAGCTCTAGCAGGAGAGATAAAGCCTTCCCCGAATGCTGATACAACCATTCTGTTTGTCAAAGGAGAAGGTAGCTCATACAACTTTTTCTTTCAAATGTGACTTGTTTACAAACCCTGTTTATGATTACACATTTATGTGAATGCAACAGTTTAGATAATTTGCTAAAATGTTTACTCCTGATTTAATTCCAGACTTTCCAGCCAACAACATTGTAAAATTCCTGCTGGGCTTCACCAATAAAGGCAGTGAAGATTTTGTAGTCGAGTCTCTGGACGCTTCCTTCCGCTACCCTCAGGACTTCCAGTTTTACATCCAGAACTTCACTGCTCTGCAGCTGGGCACGGTGGTGCCTCCACAGCGTCAGGCCACATTTGAGTACTCGTTCATTCCAGCTGAACCCATGGGTGGTCGCCCCTTTGGCCTGGTCATCAACCTCAACTACAAGGATAGCAGTGTAAGTGTGACTGTAGAGACTTGACACTACAACAAGATGCAGACCAACTGCAAAGATTGTATAAATAACAAACTGTGGTAATTTGGAAATGCGGTGCTGCTCATGGCCAGGGAAAGTTTAGTTCATGGGTATTTTTTTTTTTAATTTTTAATCCTACGGCTGCTCCCTGTTCGAAGCCGCCAAAGTGGATCACGTGTTCCGTTTAGATTTGCAAAGGTTTTACGGAAGCCCTTCCTGACTCAACCTTACCATTTTTAACCACAGTTAACACTTCAGTGGCTGGGTTAGCTCCTTGCCTGGAAATCGAACCCAGGCCGTGGCAATAAGAGCGTAAGATTCTGTTGCTGGACCACCTGGGAGCGTATCAGTTTGTTGTTATTCAGATTATTTTTGAGGGATTTATGCATATATTAAATGAGGCAGAATTTAACCTAGACTGATTTTTAAATCAAAGTGTAGTAGATATTATCAAGTCAATGTCAATAATAAAGATATGTAGACTTTTACAAACAAACCAGAGCACCATAGAATGTTCTATATTGGTTAAGAGAAATAAGACAGTTTAATTTCAGTTTTGTTTTTCTTTCTTTCTTTCTTTTTCTTTTTTCTTTTTTATATATAACAGGGCAACGTTTTCCAGGATGCAGTGTTTAACCAGACGGTCACCGTCACTGAGAGAGAGGATGGTCTGGATGGAGAGACGTAAGTGTTTAAATGAATTCCTGATTTTATCTCGGCTGGCTATCAAGTTTCTTGTACCTTCTTTTCTGCCCCTCCATAAGCATGTCCAAAAACTGACAGGTTGTCTTCTTCCCACAGGATCTTTATGTATGTGTTCCTCTCTGGGCTTGGGCTTCTGGTGGTTGTTGGATTGCATCAGCTTTTGGAATCTAGGAAGGTAAAAGTCCAGTAATGTAACATTAAATATGAGGTGTAGGGATGGGCCTGGGTTCGATCTCAGTGCGGATCTTGTAGCCCTGAGCAAAGCAGGTCAAGTCAAGTAGATCTTCATTACTTTCACAGCCATACACAATGTGCAAATAACCAGTGAAATCAGATAAGGTTTCTCCTGGACCCAAGGTGCAAGATTTGTGTATATTGTACACCGAGTTGATAGGAGATAAATAAACTGCTGTGGAAACAAGAAGCATGCAAGGAGGGGAAGGGGGAAACAGTGCGGGTGAGTACTTGATGCCAGTAAAGTGTAAATACCCCAACTGTGTGCCCCCCCCCTTCCCCCCAAAAATGACTGACATTGTGGAAAAGTTATAGGGAACCTCTGTCTCCCAAGAACCCTGAGATTTTGCAGTTTAATTTTTGACCATTTTTGCTGTCATAAGGTAGATTAAAGTTACACTCTAGGAATTACTCTTTATCCCTCAAATGATTTAGTTTACTGTTCTAAATATTTGTAGTATTGATCTAAAATGTTATACAATTGTATGAGTGAGTTTGTATTCTGTATTAAGATAACAGGCTATGAATGCCATTGGTCTTTCATATGAAACAAAGCAGTCATAAGGAAAGGTATAAGACAGTACATTCACAAAAGGCTATAGAGGATGAGAGCATGACCTCACTGAGTCTTTGAGATGCATTAGTTCCTCGTCACATGTTTTTAGCACAGTCAAATGTTAATGGCTGTGTGTCAACTAGGTCTTACAGCATTTGATTGCTTCTGTGTGTCTGCAGAGGAGGAGACCTGTGGCCAAGGTGGAGATGGGGACCTCCAACCATAATGACGTTGATATGAGCTGGATCCCACAAGAGACACTCAATCAAATCAGTGAGTTTCCTCCTCTTGGTTTATATATGTAATTTCCTAATAGATTTTTAAACATGTGCTCAAAGAGTCTGTTTGTATTTTTATTTTTTCCTCATTCTTTCTAATTCTGTAAAAATGTCTTTCATTCACACATTTTGACCCATCTTTTGAGACCTGACCGGTTTGAGACAAACACTGGCTTTGCTTCGTTTTTTCCGCATCTTTTATCTTGCATTGGCCGATGGTGCGCTTGCTTACTTTCTGAATCACTCATTCTGTCTCTTTCTTTCCTTTTGCATCTTCAGTGCAGAGTCGGCGAGGTGAGATTTCCTTTTACTTTTCAGAAATGTGGTAGTCTAGCAAAGTAACAGAGAGTTCAGGTCACTTTAGTTCTCTCTCATTTGCTGCCATTTCTTTTTTTTACAGTAAGATTTAATAAAAGGCTCCAATGCAAAAAGAGGCTTGTGGTGTTTGGTTACAGGGTACCCACAATCTCAAGGGTTTTTTAAGTCACAAAAATGTATTATTTTTTTATAAACCTCAATTTTCTTTATTCTATTAAAAATGGTTATTGGGGTTTATTTTCCTGAAATTTACAAAATCAGTAATGCTGATTTTTTTTAATGAATAAATGTAGGCACAGAACTGTTTGTTGAATTTTGCAGTAGTTGTTAAAAGAGGATGCCTACAAAGTCACAGTAAGTTGATTTGATTTGACTTTACCTCCCTCCAGATAAGGCTTCCCCCAGAAGATCACCACGTAAGAGGACACAGAAGCGCTCTGCTGGATCAGATGAGTGAAGACGGAGTGTACCGCTGTATGGTGCATGCTACTGAGAACAGCTTGGCCATCGTACAGCATGCCAATGGACTGGTTGATACTACACACATACCAATACAGTCACATTTTTAAAAAATAACAAATAAGCCAAAAAAAAAGTTTAACAACCTGCTCCAGCCACTGTATTTTTATTTTTGTTTGTTTGTTTTTTGACAGTTACTTTGACTTGGCAAGTTTGCTTTAAATTTGTGGGTGAATTAATCACATGAGTTTTGTTTCTAGAAAGCCATGCCCCCTATCCACCTCTTGACATTGATTGTCTTCATGCACACATATGCATAGCTGGGTCTGGGACTTCTTCCCTAATTTGGTCACTTGTTTTGTGGGCAGTACGAGTGTGCGTCTGCCACATTTCTAAAATGCACTGTTTCTTTTTGGGCCGTTTTATTCTGCCATTTTGGTATGACTGTATGACAGGCAATTGTAATAACAGGTTCTATCTCCCTGATTGTGCCTATTTTTCTGATTCTTCATTGTCTTTTCGTCTCTCGATTTTCAGAACGTTCCCAGGCGTAGTATACAAATGTGTGTTCGGGATTGTAAACTCTTCCTATGATTTCTAAGAGAACTGCTGGAGTATATACTCTGTAGTGCTTGGGAACAGCGTGTTTGTGGAGTCATTAATTTCATTATTTTTATATGTATAATTTGTCTTCTGGCATGAATTTGGATGCCCATAATTGATATTGTGTGCTTTGAAAGCATAGTACACTACTGTATGCAAATGAACCCTTCTAGTTTGCCAGCTTTGCCAACCTGTGGTATAGCAGCGGTCAGTACTTTAAACATGTACATGAGAACTTGCTTGTTGATGGATACCTTTTGAGAATTATTTCCCCGTAGAAATGTCAAAGTGAACCAATTGATAAGCTGCAACCTGGCAATATCTACTTAGTCACGCCTTTCTCTTATTGGGACTTTTAGCTCTGATTTCCTTTCCAATATTTAAAAATAAATCCCATTTTTTTTGTTGAGCAAATTGTGCAATTTGAGACAAGTATTAATGATGGAGAGAAAACACTGAGGTTGTGGGTTCACATGGAAAAGTTCAGAAAAAATAAAGATGGACATAAATGTGTGTTCTTGTTTGTTATTTCCCTCACATATATAAATGTAACTGTAGATTTGGTTAAGTTAAAAACTCTTGTCTGTTTAAGAGGAAACTACCTTGTATTCTTGACTTATTAGACCTTCATCCTTTTGAAAGACATTTTAACCCTACAGAGTGTGTTAATTTGTTAACTTTCCAGGTGGCTGTATAGCTGGATTAAACAAGATCAATCGTTAAGCATTTGAAATGGCTAAACATTCAGCAACAACAGTTGTGATGTTTGTGACACGGTTAGAAATGACTGGCAAAACATGTTACCTCCATGATAAGTCAAATAGGAAAATAAACGATTTTCTAGTACAACATACCCAGAACCTTCAAAATTCTGTAAGATTGGTCAAATTGTGTCACTTACAAGCTAAAATTGCTCCTTTTATAATGTTTACAATCATCTGCAAGACTACAATTAAGATACTATAAGACTTGTATGTAATCCATATAGATTTTTAGACCAAGTCAAGTCAAGAAGCTTTTATTGTCATTTCAACCATATATAGCTGTAGCAGTACATAGAGAAATGAGACAACGTTTCTCCAGGATCAAGGTGCTACATAAAACAAAGACAGGGCTAAAGACTTGTAAGTAGTCTTTGCCACATAAAGTGCAACTGTGCAACCTGGCGCAAACAGTGCAGGACAAAAGACAGTGCAGACACAAAGTTACAAGACAATACAAAAAGTACAAAAAATGCAATACACAAAAGACAATAAACAGTAAACAGAAACAGCGCCGACCGACCAGTGTATATACTGTATGTGAATACTGAATGTTCAAACAATATTTCGTGCAGTAACATTAGAATGAACACAGTTTCTTAGCAGCAGGTCCTTGGGATAATATATAGAATTGTGCAAAAACAGCAAATGTCTGAAATATTGTATAGTATGTGCGAAATGGCTGAGATATTGTACAATATGTGCAAAAACGGCTGAAATGTTGGGACAGTTTGTGCAAAAACAGCAGAAAAGGTGTGCAAAACAGCATGTAAACAGTTTGCTGGATTGTAAGCAGCATGTAAACAGTATGATGTGTCAGTGTGTATGTTTTGTGAGGGTCTATGCAGTCCATACAGATGATGTGTGTGTATGTTGTGCTCAGTGCAGTACAGTTCAGTTATTGAGAAGTCTGATGGCTTGTGGGAAGAAACTGTTACACAGTCTGGTCGTGAGGGCCCGGATGTTTCGGTACCTTTTTCCAGATGGCAGGAGGGTGAAGAGTGTGTGTGAGGGGTGTGTGGGGTCATCCACAATGCTGTTGGCTTTGCGGATGCAGCGTGTGGTGTAAGTGTCTGTGATAGAGGGAAGAGAGACCCCAATGATCTTCTCCGCTGTCCTCACAATCCTCTGCAGGGCCTTGCGACCATACTTGTCCATCAAGTTATTGTTGGTTATTCAGATCTAAGACCATCATTCAGGCATTTATATGGTCAATTAACATTTTACTGTCTTTTATTCTTTACTGTTTTTCAACTACCTTGGAATTATAGATAACTTGCTGAATTTTGCTAAAAGGAGCATTTAAATGTGTCAAATTTTAAAAAGATTTGTTTGTCTCTCGTTCTAGGGATGGAAATGGATTGTAATTTCATACTTTTCTCATATTGCCATTAAACTTGTATTGTAACTTGATTATAGCACACAACATAACTCCTCCTTTACTCGTCTTCTTTCCATTCACTGATGCAGCATGTGGTGCTTTGTAGTCCCCTTCAAAAATGTCATTATTCTAGTACAAATAGGTCAGCGTCTATAAAGTTAGAGAGAAAAGCTAGCAAAATAAGCAAAACAACATTTTTTTACATACTTCTCTTTTAAAGACAGCCAGGAGAAGTGTTGTACCACTGGTGGGTGTGAGAGTCTTAATGCCTTCCTTGAATTGAGGCATTATGCAGATTAGCACAGAGTGAACAAAGTATTTCTGGACACTATGTAGACTTCAGTTCATGTATATATAGTAACTGGTTTATCTTGGTAAAGGTCACAGTGGATCTGGATCATATCCCAAAAACAGTGGTCATGAGATGAGAATACAATTTGGGACGCCAGTCCAGTCCCACATTGTCACTGGGAAAATTGAATCTGGGGCTCCTGGAGCTATGAGACTGCAGCACAACACTTTACACATTGTGCCACTGTGTTTGCACGATAACGGTGTATTATATTATTATTAGGCTACTTGTATAGTTATCTAATATATTAAATAATATATTACTAATCTAGGATGGGGCAGCTGCACAGAAGGTAGTGTTGCTGCCTCACAAGTAGAGGATCACAGGTATGTGTGGAATTTTGCATGTTCTCCTTCATAAACATGCCTGTAGGTGGCTTGGTAATAATATACTGCCCATGGATGAGGGTGACTCTGTGAGGATCCTAAGGCATCTAGAGATTTACCAGCTCCACTTGGACTCTGCTATACTATGGAGGAGATACCAACTCCATGTGGTCTTTGAGGACAACAATCTCCTCATCAATACAACATTTATCAGACTGTATATTTATAATCACACCCTCCAGTGTCACCCAAATGAGGATGGGTTCCTCTAAAGGTTTCTTCCTTTACCATCCAAAAATTTTTTCCCTCCCCACAGTCACCTGAGTCACCTCAGACTTTCTCTTTGGGATAAATACAAACACATTTAAATATATCTAATATTAATCTTGAACTTTTGTATTATATTAATCTTTATATTATTCTTTATAATAACCTTTTGTTCTATGTTTATGTTCTGTAAAGCTGCTTTTAGACATTGTCAATTGTAAAAAGTGCCATACAAATACATTTGAATTTAGTTGAATTGAATTGCTGCGATGGGTTGGCACTCCGTCCAGGGTGTATCCTGCCTTGATGCCCAATGACGCCTGAGATAGGCACAGGCTCCCCGTGACCCGAGGTAGTTCGGATAAGCGGTAGAAGATGAATGAATGAATGAATGAATTGAATTGTGTGTGTGAACATGTATGTATGGTGCTCGTGACCTTCACTCAGTGTTCTCCAGACTCCAGTGGGCTCCAGACTTACCACAACCTTGACAAGGATAAAGTGCTTACAGGAAATAAATGAAGGAATTAAAAAATAAGTGTTGTAAATCTAATATTTGAATGGAATGTATTTGCTTCATGAATAACAGTGCAGTAGAGTGGAGACCTCCATTAGGTGTGTATGAGCAGGAGGAGGGCTGGGCCTCGGAACTCACCTGTGTCCGAGATGTTAAGAGGTGTCTGTCTCTTTAAGGCGCCTGTCTGCTGCTGCTGTCTAGCTTTGTGTGAGAGGAAAAGCACGCCATGCCTTAATTATCCTGGAGGGAAAAAAGTTCAAACAAACGACAGGATAGATAACGGTTTGTAACTTAACAGACTCCTATACAGGTTTTATTGTGGCACGGTAAGTTTGAGTCACTAACTCTTTGTGTTGGGTTTTTTTTTTTGTATATTGTTCTGTACCGAGAAAGAGGGAGGGTTCTTTTTTCTTTTCTGCTTCTTTTTATGGGCTACAGATGATGGCAGGCTGTTTGTGTTCATTGTCGGTTTTGCATTAAACTACAAAAGGGGAGATCAAAGCGATTTTCAAGGAAACGATCTGAAACATTGTTACATTGTTGCTAAATCAAGCGTCTGTAGTAATCCGAGTCAAGCGCGAGGCGTGAATGATAGAAATTAAATTAGTGTGCATGTTGGGTTTGGAATTTCGGACTCTAAAATCTATGGATTATTAATCTGTTTAATTGAATGTGTTATTTTTTGTTTTACACAGTAAACGTTATTGTTGTGAGTGAAAACTTCCTCGACAGAACTAGGGTTGAATCCCAAATATCTGCTCATTCCCTTTGTATGTGCACTATGTAATAACGGCTTCCACACCCAATGTAGTGGACTTCATGTGCAATGGGAAGCCATTTAGGTTTGGTCCTCTCGCTCCTTAATTACCTGGCCTTACGGCTTTGATGTTGCCGCCCATATTAACACAACAATGGCGCGAGAGGAAAGTGTGGAAACTGCAGCCTGTTGTGCATGTTTGTGGATTGTTCCCTGATGGTTTTGTTTTATTTATTTATCTCAGATGTTTGCTGTTAGCTGTTTTTGTGTGTGTCCTCCTGAAACTGACTGTATCCTTGTTGTGGTTCCTATGAGGATGCAGGTGGGATGAGATTCGCTCGCGGCGGAATGCAGTCCACATGGACACACACTGCACTGTTTGCGCTTCTTGTGTTTTTGTCTGGAATTTCTTTTTCTACTGCTTGCAATAAAGCCTTGTGTGCCAGCGACGTCAGCAAGTGTCTAATACAGGTAACCATGTCTTTTTGTTTATTTATGGCTTAAAACGTGCGTTCATTCACCATTTGTATAATGTGTATTACTCTAGTAGGGGTGGCATGTGGTAGCCTTGTGCTGATTACTGACTAGAAGGTCATGGGTTCGAATCCCACGTCTACCAAGCTGCCACTGCTGGGCCCTTAAGCAAGGCCCTTAACCCTCAATTGCTCAGTTGAATAAATCGAAAACAATTGTAAGTCACTCTGGATATAAAGGTGTCTGTTAAATGCCAGAAATGTAAATGTAGTAGTACAAAAGTCTGCGAGCACCTGACAATCACACCCATGTGGGTGGCTTGTTAGTCCCCCTTTGCTGTTAAAGTAGCTTTACTCTTCTGGAAAGCCATTCCACTAGATTTTAGTGTGGCTGTGGAGATTTGAGTACATTCAGCTAAAAGAGCATTAATTAGTGAGGCTAGGAAATGATGTGAGATGAGAAGTTGTCATCGTCATTCATTGGCATTGAGGTCAAAGCTCTGTGCAGGACACTTGATTACTTTTATTCAAACCATTTCTTCATGGACCTCAGGCATTGTCCTGCTGGAACAGGTTTGGGGTGAAGGGAAATTGTAAGACTACAGCGTGCGAAGACATCCTCTACAATTATGAACTTTTAACTGTGGCCACATTTCAGGGAAGAAGCACTTCTTTAGTCACGTGTGTGTGATTCTCAGGTGTCCACAAACTTTTGGTTGTATCGTGTATAGCACACGGGTATATAGCTGTAGCCAGAGTCAGATTTGGTCTGATGGGGATCCCTGGACTTGTTCCCTATACTTACTCCATGATCTACAGTTACCCAAACTAGAAAAAGTGACTTCAAGTAAAAAAAAAAGACAAATCACTGGGCAGAGAGAGTCAACGTCAACTCTCATGGACAGAAAATGAGTCACAGGTGTTTAACAGAGAGACATGCAAAGAGATAGAGAAGTCACAAGACAAGAAAACAAATGTGAGCACACATTTACTGTGTCTCTGTTTCTGGACCCACGTTACATTGAATAAGAAAAGAGACAAGCAAAAAAAATTCACGGGTTACTGCAGCAATTTGGTAACTACAACCACACATTTTTTTTTCTAGAGAACCTTCCAGAAAATGATATAAATTGTAATACAAAAACACTTGTTTATATTCTTCCTGATATTATTTTTCAACATATTTTATACTCCTGTCAATCTTGTACAGTTTTTCCAGCAAGTCTGTACTCTACTACTTAACCCTCTCACAAATATTTTTACTTACTTGGATATATTAATGCTGTACAAGTGATTTCCCATTAAGGGATTAATAAAGTTTTATCATAATCATTGACATTCAGTTTGCATGTTTGTGGATTTAAGGTTGTGGTTGAGCAGGCTGTATGGTCCTAAGTGTAGGTTAGCGGAACAGATAAACCTACAAAATACATATGTATAAAAACTATTTAAGAGTTGTCCTCTTGACTTTGGCATTTAATATGGTATAACCCAAATAGTTTTTGTGTTAATTGACATGGCTCAGAGCTACAAGAATGGAACTATTTCCTTTTTTTTCTTTTCCTGATTCCCTTCTTCAGTTTTGAAGTCTTTGCAGGTGAAGAATCTGTACTTGTGATTTTGTTTTAGACGTAAAATAGCCGTATTATCATGGTGTGACGTGATACGGTGGTAACACGGCTATCGTGATCAGGTTCTGAGTTGCCTGTGGTGGAGATTAGGCTGCTTATTTTTGCACATCTGGAATGTGACCTCTGCTCTCAGCCTCTCCTGCTGTTTTGGTATCCTGAGGTTGCACAGTGTGCTTCAGAAAACCACAATATACTTAGACTCCTTCAGAGACATGCATTTCACTAGGAAAAGAATACTTATGCTTGCAAGGATCGAAACTTTTAAAAAGAATCTTTTTTTTAAAACATCTTTTGTTTTAATAAATATTGACTGGTTTTCAAAACCTATAATGATGTAAAGGTAGAAATGAACTAAAGTTTGTTTTGAAAAGCAGGTTTCTGTAAAAAATAAAGATGTTTACATTCAAAAGTCTGGTATACATGAACTGAAAATCTTCCCTGAATGTGTTTGTTTCCATATTTATCAAAAGGGTGTGAATCATATATCAGAACCTTTTTATAAATCATCTGTCAATTGTACTTTCGTTTATCTTAAAATTAGGCTTAAGAAATAGCTTTCTCTCTGTTTAATCACTGTATATATGTTGTGAAATGTAAACGGAGATTTGAAATCAAGCTTGATGCTGTTTTTCTTTCTATCTTTCTTTTCAGCAGCTATACTTATTTAATAATATTTTTCAGGAGCTGTGCCAGTGCAGACCATCAGATGGGAACTGTTCATGCTGTAAAGAGTGTATGCTGTGTCTGGGCACGCTGTGGGAGGAGTGCTGTGACTGTGTGGGTGAGTGTAAACGTTTGACTTCTAGTCCATGTTACAGTGCAGTCAAAAAAGACAACAATGTGCAGATTTTTTAACTTGCTGTCAATCAACGCTTCTCTTTGTATTCAGTGCACTTGATGGATGCATGATTTGCTGTGTCCTTTCTGTAGTGTGCTGTAACCTGATATATACAGCTTGAATTTTTCCTGAATGCTGTTCATAGTCTTCTGTTTTCCTGTTTAAGGATCTGTTTTGATAACAGCTGTGTTTAATTTAACAAACTCCCTCTCAGGCATGTGCAACCCTAGGAACTACAGTGACACACCAGCCACCTCAAAGAGCACAGTGGAGGATCTCTACAGGCCCATTCCCTCTCTGTTCAGAGCGCTCACTGAGGGTGAAGCCCCCATCAACATGATGGTGGTCTCCTTTCCAGTGGCAGAGGAGCTATCATACCATGAGAGCTTGGTCTCCTTCTTGGAGACTATGGAAGATCAGCATCAAAATGTTTCGTTGCCTGGCAACAGTATTCATTCTAGTTATGATAACACTCAAGGTAAGGCATGGTATCACCCAGTAACACGCGTTTGTATGCATTCTGTAAAAGTTAACAGTGTAAATATTAGCCTCATCCCCCAGATTGAGAAAACAAATACCTTATAATAACTTTTGTATGCATATAATGTTTAAAAAAAAAAGTATTTTTATAGTTGGAACTAATGGCCTTCCTGTGATTTCATATCTAACAATTATTTTACATATTGTGTAGACTGGAAATTCACCCCAGCTTGAAATGCCATCTTGATTAAGTCGCTCACGTTAAAAATGCTCCAACGACTCTGCAGCATGCTGCTTTTCTGATTTTAATTTGTTGTGAATCAAATCGCTTTGTAGTGAACTTTCAGCCCTAACTTTGTTTTCTGATTACTTAATCAGACCACAAGCAGGGAGGATTTGTTAATGTTCAGGAGGATATTACAGCTTATGTTGAGGCTTTAGAAAATAATTTTCCTTTTAAGGATTGAACATTCAGTGGTTCTTGCAAATAAATGTATCATACAGTGTGCTACATTTTATAAAAATATATAAATTGGGAATTGTGCACCTTGTAAAAGTTCTTACTTTTTATAACCTTTCTCTCCATCTCTCTAGAAAACATGTGCACGGTAGTGTACTTTGATGACTGTGTTTCGATTCGTCAGTGTAAGCAGTACTGTGAGTCGATGGGAGGCTCGAAGTACCGTTGGTTTCACAACGCCTGCTGTGAGTGTATTGGGCCCGAGTGTATTGACTACGGCAGCAGAGCAGTGAAGTGCATGAATTGTCTCTTCTGAACCACTAGCCTTTGAACGTTGCGGATGCTCATACTCCTGCCACCAGAGGGCACAATAACAGGACCATAGTCTCAGGAGACACTGACCTGGGATTGGGAAAACGAGCTGACAATCATGTAGATTACAAGCCCTTGTCTCTTTGTATTAACCTTTTAAACTTTTTACCCCAGGTTTCCCAGGAAAAAAAAGATATGGATTTTGTCTTGTATTTTTATATAAATCATTGCATAATTAATTGTTCATCAAATTGTATTCAAAAGTGTGTTCTCTGCCACATTATTGCTTTATGTAGCATATTAACCTTTACTAACTTTAATCATGCTTATTAATTAGATGCAACTGATTGATATTAAGGTACTACATGGGAGGAGGAGGGGGGGGTCAGAAAAAGCCATATAATATTGACTATAATAGTAGGCAGTCATACAGCATCACATAGTATTTTTAAACTGCTGATAGATTGACATTTATAGCGAAGGTTTGTTGATATATTCTTTGAATAATTCTTGTTCAGCATAGATGAAGGGACTGGAGCTATATACAGAAAGCGTCCATGTCTGAGTGACATTTCTTAGAAGCTTTTACCACAGATATGATGAGAAAGCAAAGAGAAAACGTGTCCTTAGATCAGCACTCTGGTTATGGCCTTAATGGACCAGAGCTTGTATGTGTAAGTCATATATCTGGTATTCATTATAGTTATGTTCTATGTGTTTCAGTAGTGTTGCTTCAGAGTCCTACAAAACCTGCATGTTCATATTCTGTTTTGCAGTAATCCTCATTAAAAGCTGAGAAACCTGCTTCTGGTTATGGTGTTCTTGAGAGAAACACGAAACATGCTCAACACATTGTTGGTTTAAATCTGTTTTATTAACACTAATTGTCATAGTACCATAGGTCCAATTGCAAAGCTCACAACCTAAGTTGACATTACTGTATGTGCTTGTAATCTGTATAAAAAAAAATCTATACAATAATAAAATTAGTATTTAAATCTAATTGTTTTCAGTACATTTTGAGCACTCATCTCAATCCTGCATTCTTGCCATTGTTTGTTTTTTTTTTCTATGTAAGGGTGTATTCAGTAGGCAGGTGCACTAATCTGTTACCCCGGCTTCCACTGAATAGAGGAGAGGAGGGGATATGAGCACTTTCACATCAGCTTTGTATGATTGATCATGGATTCTGGGTCAGATAGCAGACAGTTGGGCCTGTGTGGTGGGTGATAGAGTTGCAGAGGGAGGAGCAGCAGCATCACATTTAGATCAGTACAAAGGAGTCTTTCTCTCCTGGGAAGAGATCGAGACGCAACTAGTGCAGTCACATGACCACTCAGTCTTGGCACTGAAACTAGGTAGGAGCTACACATGGCATCGTCCTCAAGCTTTGTTTGCCAGCCAGCTTAGAAGCACTAAGGAGTCAGTATGATCACCTACCTGCTAATCACCATTAGGTCAGCAGACGTTAACACTTTCGCTTACAAGTCATTGTTTGGGCTGTAATGAAGACTGTTTAAACACGTTGACTGTTAAAGAACTCCATGATCAATTATGCTTACCCAATAATGTTTTCAACAACGTTCAGACTACTAATGGGAAATAAGTCAACAAAATGGTGCACACATTAAAACAGTATGAGAACTTACATAATGCATAACTTAAATATAACAGGAGGTAAAGGTTAAATCTGACTGGTATCTTTACTGCCCTCTACAGTCCACATACTACACTTGGCAACCATGTAAATCCGGTTTCAGCGTTAATGTTCTTTGAATGGTTTTCTTTACCAAACGAATTCTATTGTGCACATAAAGATGAACAAATGACACTATGATCTATACAATTTTATTTACTTTTGATCACTAATCCAAATGCTGCATGATATCAACAAAGGTGAAAATGAAATCAGACTAAGTGCAACTGCATCTGAAATTTTATTTTTGATAGGTTAGGAGAACATATAACAATTCTATTCATGATCACTGTTCAAAATGGAAAAAAAAACAACTGATAAGGATATGTACAGTACATGTGATGCATGGATCATAGTGAAGCACTTTTTTCTTGTTAAAATACCCCAGAGTGATGTGCAACATCCACACTGTTTCAATATTGAATTTCTACATACTCTGCAAAATGGACCGCTGTGATTTTGGTTTAAAAATACAATAGTTCCTTTTCCAATAGGACATGAATCCCTGTGTCCCAGGGGAAGCCCATGTCCTCAGGCACAACAATGTGCTCAACTCAACTTTAAAACAATATTGGCTCAAGCCCTTGAGAAGAAAAGAGTGTCCGGCTTTAAACGGCTCCCAGACAACGATGTGTGGAAAAGCTGAGGCGGTTATACTCACTCCATGTTGAATATATCTGCAGCATATGAGTCACTCACACAGTACAGTATCAAAATGGAGAAATGAGATAAAATAAGGGAAACATTGGCGCTACAGTCTGTCCTGCTAATGTGTTGATTGAAGCTGAACGTTCCTGTAATGCTGAAGAGAAAAATGATGAAGGTCCATCAATAAGAGAGCAAAGGAGATGATGACGACGATGATGATGAGTGAAAGAATAGCAATCACCCACTCCCTGGATCTGAGATATGCTGATTTGATACTGTAGTTTCTTGATGTTTTGACTCCAGAAATTCAAGTATTCTCTGGTTGTAAGGAAGACACTTGTAAGGCTTCTGTGGCAAAAAAAATAAAATTAAAATAATAAATCACCAAAACTCTTTGTTGTAGTGAGTTGCTCTAAGGGAAGGACAGTTGGTTGAAGCGACCCCCAAGCAAATATTGTAGTTCTTGTGCCCATGGTAGAGGAGAGTCCAGGCCCCTAAACCATTATCCAAGCTAGGGGTGGAGTATGTGCCTGCTCAGTAGGTGGAGGAAGTGGTGCTCATGGCGTCCTCGTTAATGCGTGTGCTTCCTGGGTGTACGCTGGCAAAGTATTTGACATCTTTGTCCAAGTCCATCTGCAGAGCTACCAGTGTCTGCTCCAGTGCCTCCTGGTGGGAGTTGGCGGAGTGTATGAAATATTCTATAGGATGCAACACAAACAGTAAAACATCCCTTATCATACCATTCATAACAAAATGTGAAATTTAAACAGATTTCTTGGCATACAAGTAAGGGGACTTCGTCATTACATCTACTCCTAGACATTCATTTTTAAGTTAGACCAAGAGAAACTTTTATTTGTACCCAGAACAACCATTAGTATGTTTAATTTCAGCTGTACAACACAGCCAAAACACAGATCGGATCGCAAAAGACCCTGCAGTGGATAGTAAGGACAGCTGAGAGGATCATTGGAGTCTCTCTTCCCTCTATCATGGACATTTACACCACATGCTGCATCCGCAAAGCCAACAGCATTATGGATGACCCCACACACACTCTTCACCCTCCTGGCATCTGGAAAAAGGTACCGAAGCATTCGGGCCCTCACGAGCAGACTGTGTAATAGTGTCTTTTCACAAGCCATCAGACTCCTTAATAACTGAACTGTACTGAGCACAACATACATGCACATCAACTGTATGGTCTGCACAGACCTAAACCAAATACACACACTTCCATTATATATCCATCAAACTGTTTACCTGCTGTTTTGCACACTGTTTTTGCTCTTTGCACATGCTCTCACACATTTCAGTCGATTGCTGTTTTGCACAATACTTTACAATATCTCATGTAACTGCTGCTATAATAATGTGTTCATTCCAGTATTTCAGCACATGCAATATTGTCTGAACATATTGTCTTGTATTTTTTGTTTGCACGGTCTTTTGTCTCTCACTGTTTGCACCAGGTTGCACAGATGCACTTTATGTATCTAGGACTACTTACTAAGTCCTTAGCACTGTCTTTGTTTTATATAGCACCTTGATCCTGGAGAAACGTTGTCTTATTTCACTGTGTACTGCAACAGCTATATATGGTTGAAATGACAATAAAAGCTTCTTGACTCTTTGACTCTGACATACACTCCCCTAAAAAGCAAGTCAATAGTCTGGTACTGACCTCGCTCCATCAGGCTCTGGCGCAGAGTTTTGGCCAGCAGCACACGAACGTTGGGCACAGGGTCAGATGCCAGCTGCAGCAAAGGAGCCAGCAGGTGCTCTGAAAACTGATCCAATGACACACAGTCTTCCTCTATAGCAAGCTAGGGAAAGACAGCATGTGTATTAAAGAAAATAAGTGACACAATAGATGGAAATTAATGGGAACATCACAAAAACAAACAGAAAGGGAAAGAAGCCATAAGAGAATGAACACATTTTGATGCAGTATAGCCTAGATTAAGGTTCTAAACAATCAGCTCCAATATGCTGCAGAGTAAGCAGGTGGCAGCCAGGAAACGCTACACTCCCTATACTACACTGGCCATAGTAAAAAAAAATAGGGCTACTGACCATATGGCAACATGGCGCTGGCTTTAAGCAGTTGATTTTAGAGTGTACACATACAATAATGTGCATCTTAATGTCTATTAAATATACAATAACAACTCTACTTTTAAATCACAAAAAACATCATAATCCAAACCTAAAAACACTTAGGCTAAGTCCACGGCTGCATCGGTTGCACTGCCAAAACAGCATCAGCCAGTGAACTGAATGATTTCAATGCAATGAGGCAGAAAGCACTTTAAACACTGAACTGGCTGAATTAACTATTCAGGGGCTTCAACACTAAGACCATTTAAGAATACTGTGCGGCAATGGGAAGATTTGTCCTTACCTGACACACAAAAGCAAACGCTTGCCGTCCAGACCATTTTGGAGAGTGGCAGAATTTATCCACCAATTCGCCAAGGAAGTCAACCAACAGTGCTGGACATGTTGAGAGTTTCCTGATAATCTCACTAACCTGAACAGAGAAAAACAAAAGCACACCTCATATTAAAACATACTAAAAGTTAATTTGCAAGCAACAGCCACAGACTCACACACTCAAAGACAGGACAACCAAGAGAGACATCGGTGTAGAATGCTACATTATCTACATAAGAGAGGGGCTAAAAACCCAAAGAGCCCTCACAAAGGAAACAGCTTGTGTATATAGCTATGCATACCAGTCTGTAGGAAGTCCACCGGACAGAGGAGACTCTATCTATGCAGAGGCAGAATGCCAAAGGCCTTAGATAGTCATACACATCCTGCCCACTATACAGCTCCAAAAGCAGGACCAACTGCCTTTTAGAGAAAACAAACAAAAAGAAATGTATAGTAAAATGGCAGATAGGTAACAGGTTCTAATGAGCATCACATTAGGTGGTCATACTCTGCAAGTTCTGATCTGAATCTCCAGTTCCGACTATTGTCTGTGACCAGGAACTCCTGCAACTGGTAGAGATACTTCCTCCTTGTATCTTGATGCAGCAACTAAAAGAGGAAAAGGACAGAAACAGGTCAAGTTTCTCTTTCACCTCTGTAAATTACAGCATCTTTAAAATAGAAATTGAGTGAAATGCAGAGATAGTTACAGAAACAGTAAGGACACAAAGATAAACATGTGGACATCAGAAAATTTGACTGACCTTAAGGAAATCGTAGAGATGTCGAAGGACTCCTATACGCACTTCGTCTAGGTCCTTAAGAAAGCCATTAAAGATAGGCACCAGATCTTCAGCAGTTAGCTGATCACCCAAAATCAGGGCTAATTCATGAATGGAGAAAGCCAGTGTCCGCCGTACCTTCCACTATTAGAGGACAAGAGAAAGAAAGAGACTGTCAAAAGATAAAGATACTGACAAATAAGTGCAGGTGAACAGAGGTGAGAATAAGGAAAAAGAGTATAGTAAAACAAGGTGGAGGAAGAAAGGATAAGACTAGATAAGAGTAATACAGCACTAAAAATATAATGTAGCAATAAAAAATATAAAAAAAAAGATAAGAGTAATATAGCACTAAAAACCCATCAAGTCATTATTGAACTTTACATTATTGATCAATACTAGTCTACAGTATGCCAGCAAAGTGATAAAAACTTTAAGTCTTTGTTGATTTCAGCATTAGATTTTGTTATATTTGATTTTTTTGGAGACCTAATATCCAAATCTAGCGTGGGATGCAGTAATAAGCATAGATAACCACAGTCTCAGTGAAAAGGGGACAGCAAGAAATGCAAAAGAATTAGTTAGTGGTAAGGGTGTTGAAGTATTATATTCTGAGGTGCAGTCTTACAGTACCTGCATGTCAGAGGCTAGGGTCTCGAAGGTGTCTCTGAGGCAATGCCAATTCTGGCGACCCAGTGTAAGTGCCACACCAGGTAGGCTGTACGCACAATGTTTAGCAATCTCCATATCCACCGTCTGGGCCCGGGATGGGTCTGTCATAGAGAGATACTGATCCAACAGTGCCTGAGGGACTACATCCTACGATATAACACAAAGACAAAGGAGAAAAAAACATGTTTAAACTTGCATGTGATTTTTTTCCTATTCAGGATAATAAGCAGTAGAGTTTAAAAAATTTGCACTCAAAAGTGTGCAACGTAACTATCATAATAAAGTTGGAACAATATTATTTAACTGTAAACATGCTTAACAATCAGATTTATTGGTTTTCAACACAGCAAGTCACAGAAAATGGGCAAATGGGTTTTACCTGTTGCTTGGATTTTTTCTCCTCTTCTGGACTGCTGCTATCACTTAACTCTGAATCATCTCCATGACTCACAGGTAGGGTGGATTCTCGACTCTGAAACAGACACTTCATGTTTAGAGATTTACTACTCCTAGCAATCGTCAGAGAGTACTTGCAAACAGAGTATAAATATATGCAAAAGACGTGATCCAAGTAGCTTAAATTGGTTTAAATATTTTAAGATTTGAAAACTGATTTTCAAATAAAAATGTTTGAACCTCTACATCAGAAGAGTCAATGAGAGGGACATGACAAGAGCTGAAAGGGTTATCATGAGCCTGCCGTGGTTCCAGGAATGCCTCCTCAACATGAGTGTCCAACGAAGTGGCTTTCAGAGCAGCAGTCAACACATCCACTTGTGCTGTTATACACAAACAAAAATGATGCTTAATTTTATTTACACAAATAATCTGTTGAAATACATTGAAGAAAAAAAAAAAAAAATCACAAAACCATGTTAATTCATGTGAACCATGTGCTTATGAAGTGTTACTCCATTTTCATCTGCCAAAGAGGTAAAAAAGTAATTTTATATGAAACAGCAAGGCGGACTAGGCTGATTACAGAAAGTCAAGCAGATAAATCTAACAGCCTGTTATGCACTCTTGTTGGCCGACAATGTGAATGCAGGCCTGAACATGAGTTTGCTATGTGAGCGCACAGTAACCTACTATTAACACACTTGGTATGCAATGCACTTTGTACTGTGCAAAACTACCTTTTCATCTTCTGACGGAAACATCTACACAACAGTGTGATAAAATACTTGTATATTTAGAAATATCTAAAATAATGCAGCTGTGGCACAAGTCAGCATATCAGAATGGTCTGTACAAAGTCATACCAAATTAATGTACATTAGAAAAATGAAACCAAATTTCTAATAAAATATTAGTCCGAACATTTTCCCCATCATTAATGGCTCCTATTAGAACCTTTCTAGACACTAGCAACCCTTTAGTCAGCCAAGAATCCTGTTTAAAGCAGCAAGTCTTGCCATCAGAATTTAAGTATATTTTTAAAAAATTATAAAGCGCATTAATTTTTTTATAACAATTCTGTTAGAACTGTGCTAACTTGCAAACATGGTGAACAAAACCCATCATACCCTCGTGAAATGTACATGTTAGACATTTAAGGACAAACAAAGTATGTAATATTACAGTAACAGCACAGTTTGTACAGACTTATCTCAGACATGTCACACACAGGATAGACTATGAATATTTGCAATAAATTAAACAATAGTTAAGACTCAGCCGCAAGCTGTGCGCTACTGATATATGAGAAAGCAGAAAAGTAGGACCTACTCTATTTTTGGGACTAAGCAAAATCACATAGAAGCATTATAAGCGTCTAAGCATCAGCAACAGCATGTATTCACCACACACAAACATGACAATGTTTAGGAGCAGGGTTTAAGCAGTGTCTTAGTTACATTAATAATGTAATTAAGACAGGCATCACAAACCAACAAGCTTGTAAATAACACTGGATTTTATGATGAAGAAACCGACATTACATTGCTCAAAGTTAAAGCATTGTGGTGTTTCGTCATGCTTTTGTTAACACATCCGTTTCTATTCAGTGTTTGTTCAGTTTCCCTAAGCTCATTTCCTTTCAGCAGTAGCACAAGAATAGAAGTTTGGCCTCCTCTACAACTTCAGTGCTTGAGGCAGCTTTTAAAAACAATCTAACCAGTCAAACCGATTAAGAATCTTATTACCTCAAATACAGCAATCAGAAATAATTATATTAACAATATACAACAGGTCAGAAGATAAACAATTAAAGACAGAGAAATATGTAACTGCCAAAAAACAAAGAACTGCCCAAGAATGCCAGGAGTTTTCCCTTGATTGAAAATTTAAAGGCCTTTCTAATGAATGAAATTCTGCATTTATTCTGTGATACAAGCATAGCTTTAACAAATTGTGATATACCGTAATCAGTTTCACCAAAATCACCAAAAAAACTTCAACCTTGCTGTGAGCATGGCTAGCCGTAAATATACAAGATACATCTTTGTAGGTTTACTCATACATTTAGATGTTCAATGCAAATGATGTAATACAAAAAATATTTTTTGGACATACTTGAGCTTATTACCACTTTTTAATAAATTGATGTGTCCATCATTTTTCCAAACACATTTTTATTACATTATTGTACAAAGACAACCATCAAAGATCAGAAAATACACAAAAGTTATTTAAAGGTGTTTGCTGGATCAAGTTAATCAGATATATCTGTTCCAAAACTTGAAGATAAACCAGAGTAAATCTTGATTTGAATATAATTTTTTGGAATATACTAAAAAATATCGGGGTGTCTTTGCATTCAGAAAAAATAATAAAAAGACAGAAAGGCAGCCCTCCTCACCTTTGACATCAGGGTCATCAATGTGGGGCTCCAGATTTTCAATGAGTTCCTCCAGCTGCTTCCTGTCCAGAACATTTGTTGAAACCTGGGTAGAGAAACTGGAAGCAGTAACCTTGTCGTCACAGTTGCCCTTCTCCTCCAACAGCTCCAGGTCAAGGTCTATCTGTGGGATAGGTGTCCTCCAGTAGTGGAATGAGTTAAAGAGCTCCTGCTCTGGTATCTCCAGTTTCTCTATCACATGGCTTAGTAGTGCACCGGAGGCAAACTCTAAACTGGAGGTGTTTGGGTTTGGGTGTGTAGGATTTTCCATCACAAGGCCTTCTGAGGTGTTTGAGGGGCTGTCCTGTGCTGTGAGACTTGTGATTGGTGAGCACAGAGGTTCCCTGACCGATTGATCTTGGTCTAGATCGCCTAGCTCAGAAAGGCACTTTGGATTGGGCCTATCTGCGTCAACATTGCAAAAGGACTCCTCCAGAAGTAAAGCTTCGGCTGCCTGCTCCCCTCCGCCCTCCACAGCTATATCCACACTTTCCCGTTCTGCCTGACATAGCTGGCCCTCACAATGCACTTGAGTGCATGGTGGATTCTGGAAAATACATTCAGGCTGTGAGGTGGCAGCTTTTTTTTCACATGGGAGGTTCTGAGCACTTTCGCCTGTAGCAGGTGTGTTGGTTCTTGCAGATCTCTCACCAGCCCTGAATAATGGTATTGGGGGAAAAAATTAAAAATACAAAACAGACTTTATACACCTGACCATCATGCCCAAACTGGGCCTTCCACAATCTATTGCTACAAAGTTGGAAGCACACGATAGCATAGGAAAAGTTTGTATGGTGTATTATGATTTCCTTTAAATTGTGCTAAAGGGCAAAACGTGCTCCAGATTGCACCTGTGCACAAAACCATGAAGTAGTTCATGACGGCTTGTTTTTGCCAATGAGTGGAAGAACCCAAGTAGCCTGCACAGAGCCCTGACGTCAGCTCCGGTGACCACCTCGCTGCATCATCATTGTCTGACCTCACTAATGCGCTTTTCACTAAACGTGCACAAATTCCCATAGGGATCTAAAGGGTGGAAATTATTTAAAAAACCTTCTACCATATAGTGTCAGTCTTTATTCATTTCCTCCATTCTGTTTTTTTTTTTTTGTATGCACTTAAAGGTTCCAGTTAAAGGTGTGACTTGTACAAACTAGTATTATAGTCTTTCAGATTATCAATCAATACAGATTAGAAAATACTCTGGACTTTTGCACCTTCAGGTGTTTGCACTTCATGAAGAAGTTACTCTGTGAGCAAAATAAAACATTTATATATCAATAGTAAAACGTGGGCAAAATCGTGTCATAAACATAATTCTTACGGATTTTTCAACTGCTGCCCTCTCCAGTCAGCCTCCTCTGTGCCCTCTTTGAAGTACTGGCCCACATTAGTGCTTGGACTGGCAAATGTAGAGATGAACTGCCCCAAAGACTGGAACGCTGCCTGGCGCACCTGTTGAACACACAACATGCAGCAAACAGCTACTTACTACAGCAGAAGACACCAAAAAAAAATTCAATAGTTCCAAAATCATAGAAAGTTATATCCGATATCAAATGTTTATAGAAAATGTAACACAGAAAATAACCCTGTATTTCACGTCTCTAAATACTGATCCTGGAACAGATTCCAGGGAAGAAATAAATCCCATTTATCTACACAAACAAACATCTTTAGAGTAGTTGCCCAGGGAAGAGGGAAGTCACGCACCCAGCGGGAGGGGTCACTTATGAGGTTGATGAAAAGAGATGAGAGTTTGGTCCTGCGTACTTCCTGAGACGTTGCCGAGGACACTGACATGAAGCACTCTGCACAGGCCTTCCGAACTCCCCATACATTATCTGAGCAGAGCTGGAAAAACCGTGGCAGCTGCACAGGAAGACAATGCAGCAATGAAAGGAAAAACAATTAGGCCACTTCTGGAAAGGAAAATCTTTCCCTATACAGGCTAAACATAACATAGGCATTTTAATTAAAATCTAAAAATCTCATCTGTTTATATTTATAGTGTATAATTGCAAAACTACAAGTGAATGGACTGAGAAAAAAGTTATTACAATTACAGTTAACACCCAGACAGGTAAAACAGACAACATGGGATGGGCAGAGCATACAGGTTTGGCCTGTACAGGCAAGTACAAACCAGGGAACAAAAAAAAACTTCCTCATAATTCAGCCAATGGTCACAGAAAATGAGTTAAAAGAGTAAGCCTTATCTTTGTTGACCAATATGCAACAGTGTACAGTACAGTGTAATAGTACTGTAACACATGCTGTAAAAATCACCCTTTAATAGAAAAGTGCAGCCATAAGAAATAGCTGGTCTGGGTGACAGTGGAACCAGACCCTGGTCCTGAGTGCAAGGCCAATTTTAAACACTGTAGGGGACTCACATACTTATTCACATCTAGGGGCAATTTACAGTAGCCAATAAAGCTACCAGCATATTATGGGGAAATCCATGCAGGCAGAACATGGAAATCTACACTGAGAAAGCAACTGGTTTTTATATGTATTGTAGACTTTTCATGTTTCATTGCTGCACCTTTCTAGCCAAAGTGAGCCTGGATTACAGGCAGCTTTGAGTAAAGCTTAGCAATGTAATCATTTTAAAAACTTGAACACAAATAAGACATCCATACCAGTAACTCTTCTGTTGTTTCTCCCCCAACAACAGTACATATATCTCCAAAATTTGCTGCACAAACCTATCAAGTGAAGAAAAGGTGAAATATCAAGTCATGATGTACTTATATTACCACAACCTGAATTATACAGCAAATCAAGACATCTCTCTTCAAGACTGTTCTTCTCTGCAGTCATATTTATGAAAGGTCCAAACAGAGCTGCCCACCTTGCGTACATGGAACATCCTGCAGTCACAGCACATCTCACAGAAGCGGGGAAGGAAGAGACGCTCTGTAATATCCTTCCCCACCATGGGTGCCATTTTGCAAATGATCTGTTTTTAAAGATTAGTGTTAAAAGGAAAATGCTAAATACACTTAAACAGTTCAGAATATCAAAGTTGTCCATTCAAAAACTCACTGCCATAGCCTCAGTCTTGACATCATCATTGCTGTCTGGGGCGGTGAGATCAACAAGGACAGGACAGACAAGATTTTCAATGTCTGCCCGCTCGATCAGCTCCTGCTCCAGAAGCATCAGAAGGGCTGCCTGGCTTGTCTTCCTAACCTGTTGCGAATGAAGCAAAAGGGAACTCAGATAATGAGATCTCAATGAGATAGAGCTCAGCATTTATTTACTGCTGCAATGGTGTCATCCAGCATTCTGAAGTCCAAATGTTCCTTTCAGCCTGGTTTTATGAGACACACTACAGACTAACTCTACAAAAGTACATATTAACAAATATAAAAAAAGATGCGGGTTTAAAAACCAACACTTACCAGGTTGTTCTGGTCAGCTAAATATCTCACTACAATGGGCAGCAAAAACTTTGAAAATGCGAAGGGAATGGAAGGTCTGTTTTCTTGGCAGAAAATGGCAATATGAGGAATTTGTTCCATAAGCTCGGCTCGAACTGTAGGCTCTAAAAAGACATCGACAGCCTGTTATATTAAAACAACCATGATTAAAAACATGATCACTAATCAAGTGACCAAAACGATAAAGTGCGTCATGTTTCAGAAACACAATGTTAAAATATTCAGCCTAAGGTGAATGCCAGTGAGGCATCTTCCCATTTGGCAAATGATAACTTTGCAGTGAAATAATTTTCATCTTCATTCAGCTTTGGATGTGTTTAATAAGGATATTTACAAAAAACATGAGCATGACATTCATTACACAGAGGGTCTTTTTTCTTAACCAGGAACCTTGAAATAATTAGCAGCTTGATTACCTTTCCCTGCACTGTATAGCAAGGGCACACAAGACATTAAGGCACATCAGAGGTAAGGGTTAGAAACCTAGTCAGGTGTGCAAATTCACAATAATGATAAGCCTTTAGATTTTACTTTGTAAGGCAACAGCCTGGCACAAACATTAAGTCACACCAGTCTCATCAAACATTAACGGGTGCTAAAGGGAGCAGATTTCTTTGTAACACTTAACCTGAGACATAGCAATGGTATAAGATATGCTAAAAATAAATTCAACATTTCCAGGAAAGAACACATACTTTTAGGAATCAGAGTTCATGGTAAATGCTGAAATGCAAAAAATTGATGAGACACAAAACTGTGGTTTACCAGAGTCCTCCGCAAGTCTGCTGACTCTCTCGAGGACTGCAATACAATCCCTCTCATCCTCGCTAACCGCTTTTAGCGTATCCAGCAAACTGCGAGCCACCATCTGTCTGTGAATAAAATACTAATGAGACCTGTGTGTTACAGCAAGATTCTCTGGAATATAAAATGTCAAAATTCACAGACATAAATTACAGATTTCCTTAGGTATGCGAGACATTAAAATAATAAAGATACGTCTAACTGTTGTCACTCAAACGACCCTCATTATTGTAAAGACAACAAAAGACTGGATGATAGCCAATAAAATTCAAAATCCAATAAAGTCTACATTTAAGTACCTGTTAAATATGTTTTCGCTTGTGACGTATTTATCCAGCCTCCCCAGGGGTGTCAGCATCTCATCTTGTGATACAAAATCCAAGGCTGAAGGTATAATAATGACGTCAGACTCTGAGCTGTAGTCATCCACACCGACTATTAGAGACATTGGAAATATTATGAGCAGAAACCACCACCAAGCGCACACTAGCAGTAATGAAGACCGTTACCCATTAAAGAAAAGTAACCAGAATGCGCACACCAACAGGTTTAGCAAAAATACTGAAAGGCAAGATGTGTTTCTTGATTGTTTTTAGTTCTTTTTTGGGTACATTGTGCAAATATGATAGCAGTCCAGATAATAGGCAAATCACCAACAAGCACCGAAGTCAGCAGTGCAGGCGTGAGACAGGGCTCCATGTACATACATTTTTAAACTTTTTTTTTCCCAACAGGAAACGAGCTGCAGTGTTAATTTTCATGAAAGCAATTTTTAACCTACGCTTTCACACACACACCAAACTGAATACCTCCTCAGTAACCACCACATGAATTGTTAGATAGAAAGATCTGATATAGCAGACAGGTCGAGCATGATGTTTGTCAGATATGTAGATATGACTGCATATTATTCACTGACATCTAACTGGGTTATATGTAGAAACCAGGAATGTTCCTGTGATCTCAGTTTATAGTGATTTTGGTTCTGGAAAGCCTAACTCAGAGACACCTGAATGAACTCACCAACAAAATAACCAGGCTTGGTGTTAAGTGTGTTAAAAAGAAATCCAAATCAGAGAAAACAGGCTTTAAAGCAACAAACATAAATATAAGAACCAGTACAAAACATGATTAGCTACTAAAACAAGCTACATGACTGAAACCATCTACACTGCTTTACACAGTAAAGATTCATCCGGTTCTGTTTCAAGGAAGCTGAAATGACTTGAACGTTTGTAACAAAACAAAATATTTATGTATTTATTTAAAAAATGACCAGACTTTCGTTTGAACGTGTGCTTCAGCTGTATGTGAAACACTGGGCTTAAAATCCAGCGTCGCTGAGAACTAAACGTTACTGTAGCAAAGTTTGCCCGGTGTAGCTACTAGCTAACTAGCATAGTTAATTAGCTTAGCTTAGCATTGGGTAACGTTCAGCTCGGATACTGCCGAATGACAGTGTGTGTGTGTGTGTGTGTGTGTGTGTGTGTGTGTGTACACACCATAATACTTACATCCGTCTATTTCCTCTTGAGAATCTTCCTGAAGCAGCGAAATATCTGTGACAAACACATGAAAACGAGTTTAGTCGTGATTAGCACCGAGCTACACCTAAACTCGGCTAGCTAGCTCAGATTAGCCGGGCTAGCATGTGTTTTCTTTCAAATATATTAACAGACAATGAGCTCGCTAACGTTAACGTGATCTGAGACAAAAGAGGAAAAACTAGGTTTAAAGCGACACCCTTTTAGTTTTGTGCTATAACTCAAGTGGACTTCTAACATACCCGCCATCTTGTCCTGGTCCTACATTTAAAAGTGGTCTGTGCCGAAGAGGCGACAACAACCGGAGGGGGGGAAGCTAAGCTAAAGCTAAACTATGCAGCAGGACGGAACGGAGCACGGCGCTGGGATCGAACTGAGCCCTGTCGCTACCCGTAACTTCGCCGAGCTGCACGACGCATGCGCGTATCTGTCTGCCCCGCGTGATGTGCTTCACGCACGCGCAAACACGTCCACCCATGCTTGATCACGTGTGCGGAAACGTGTGTGAGTGTGTGTGTGTGTATCAGTGTTTTCCAAATTTGCACTTTCAACAGAGAGCAGGACCAGATCTTTAAAAAAAAAAGTGCATTATTAAATGTAAAATTTCTGTGTCTTATTTCACATGAATTTGTTTATTATTCTATAAATAAATTCATGTATTTAATTTGAAATATTTTACCCTATACTACTAGATTTTTATATATACCACGTATAAATAAGTATATTTATTTCTTTATTCATTCATTCATTTATTCATTTATTTATTTGTTTGTTTGTTTGTTTTTATTTATTTTCATTATTTATTCTTTTTTCTTTATATATATATATACACATATTATAATGCTGTTTTAAAATATATTTATATATAAATGTCAAAAATATTGCTTATATTATATTATATTCCTTTAATTCTTTATATATAAAATATATATTTTCTCTACCATTTATACCACACAGGGTCACAGGGAACCTAGAACCTATCCCCAAGGACATGGAGAACAAGACCACACCCTGGACATTTTTCCAAAGTAAACATTGTTAAATTAAACAATACTAAGTATTTGTATGAATGACTTATTTTTTGTTGTTGTATTTGTGTTTGTTTGTGTATATTTGCATGAAGTTACTTATATTTTCATATATACATATACGTTTAAGATTTTTAGAATACATTTAGGAATCATTGGTTAATGTGTAAAGTGCTTGACTATTCCACTGATCAAAGATATTAACTGACAAATACAAAAAGTACCATCAATAATCCAAATGAAGGAATGCAGGTGGACCACTACAATGATGTGTAAGATTCAAGCTGAAAATCCAGCATCAAAAACTCTGCATTTGAATTAGTAATCTGAAACATTTATGAAGAAATATGAAAAATACAAACATGTGTATGTGTAAAAAATAATTTGTAAAAGTTATATGAAAAGTGTAGTTGAATATATTAAATGTAATATGAATTTGCAAGTTATGTACATGCCATCATTAATGTTCCAGCGTAGACTATTAGATAAACAGAGTAAGAACAAGGTGAATAAAGTCTGATATCCAACACCTGGGAATAAGGAGGCATGAATATTGAACTAATAATGAAGAGGAAACAAACAAACAAACAAATAAATAAATAAGATAAAATAAAATAAATAAAACAAATAAATCGTAAGAAAATTATATTCATTAGCCATGTTTGATACGTCATACTGTAATCTTTAATTGCTTGAAGAAAATGTGTAATATCCTGAACTATATAATGTGTGCTGGGAGAAATATATTTCCAGAAATGTTTATTCTAGTGCACATGAAAAATACCTATGAATAAAATCTCCGTCATTTATTACATTTTTAATTTTCAAGAAGAAGTCCAAATAGGATTTCTATTAAACAGATTCTCCTGCTAGAATAGAGAGAGAGAGAAAAAAAAAACTTTTAAGAGAAATATGTGAAATATGGGAGGTGTCACCTACAGCATTCGGACAATCAGCACTAGCGCTCCACAGGGATGTGTCCTCTCCCCACTTCTATTTTCCCTCTACACTAATGACTGCACTACAAGTGACCAAACTGTTAAACTCCTGAAATTTGCAGATGATACTACACTCATCTGTCTCATCCAAGATGGCGATGAGTCTGCATCAGGAGGTGAAGCGGCTGGTGCTATGGCGCAGTCAGAACAGTCTGGAGCTAAACACCCTCAAAACTGTGGAGATGGACTTTAGGAAAGACCCCTCAACACTACCCCCCCTCACAATATCCAATAGCCCGGTGTCATCTGAGGAGACCTTCAAGTTTCAGGGCACTACCATTTCCCAAGACCTGAAATGGGAGTGCAACATAAACGCCATCATCAAAAAGGCCCAGCAGAGAATGTACTTTCTACGTCAATTATGGAAGTAAGGTCTGCCACCGGAGCTGTTGATGCTGTTCTACACTGCAGTCATAGAATCTGTGCACATCCATCATCTGGTTTGGTGCAGCAACAAAACAGGACAGAAACAGACTGCAATGCACAGTAAAAACAGCAGAAAAAATAATTGGCACCCCCCTGCCCACTCTCCAGGACTTGTATGACAGAAGAACCTGAAACCAGGCAGGAAAAATCACCACCGACCCTTCGCACCTTGGACACAACCTCTTTCAGCTCCTCCCTTCTGGCAGGTGCTACAGAACTTTGCTTACTAAAACTGCCAGACACAGGAACAGTTTATTACCCCAGGCAATCACCCTGATCAACAACTCACCATAATTATATTCACTGCTTCTTATCATAAGTACTGCATTATCAGTCATCAAATCATCTGTATATTACACACTACTGCTGATGTATATTGTACAAAAAGCATAATATTGCACAATATTGTTATTTGCACTCCCACACTTTATGTACATAACTGATCAGTCATATTCTATATTCATATTTAATACTCCTTCTGTCTATATTGTATCTCATCATCTGCATTGTCTTGTATAGTTTGTATAGTATAGTGTTATTTATGTCTGTACTTTTCAGAGTCACAAACAGCTGGAACCAAATTCATTGTGTGTGTCAACACATTTGGCCAATAAACCTGATTCTGATTCTGATTCTCATGTGTCACGGGCACCCGCATCGCAAGGCGCGCCGCCGGTGTCGTGCCCGTGGCCGTGTGCGCGCTCCCTGCTCCTGTGTGACTCAGTGAGATTCAGTGGTGGTGAATATACAGATAAACTAGCTAACCTATAGCCACGCCGGCTTTTTTTTTTTAGCTGCGGGAAATCATCACTGCTTAGACAACATGTCTAAACTAGAGCAAGTATTAATTCTTGAACCGCCGTCTGACCTGAAATTCAAAGGTAAACACTCAGTACGTTCTTCTTGTCTAGATGGAGTCAGGCAGCTTGTCAGCAGATTACGGAGCTAGCTAGCTAGCTAGTTAGCTAAGCTAAGCTAATTCAGGTACGAGACGTTAGCTAAAGACGGCTAGCTAGCTAACAAGCTAACTAACAGCTTTCCAGCGTCAAACCAGCGGATAAATGTAGCTAAAGCCCGTTTATACCTCGTTTTTCCTGCCGCCATTTTGAATGAAGGGACGAGGATTCTAGGCCTCTAAAATAATAATAATAATAATAATAATAATCATAATAATAATAATAATAATAATAGTTTTAACTTTAACGGTTTGTTTTTAAAGTGATTTCTGTTCGTTCAGTTGCCGCCCTGTGGTGGATTTAGACTAGCTAAGTTAACTCTTGTGCTATATTTAAGTCTCATCTAAATGTCATTAAACCTAGTGGCTCATTTCCTAGCTAACGTTATGCTAGCACTGATCTCCGTGGATTTTTACTCTAGATTCGCTAGCTGGCTAACTATATGATCAAAATCGCAAAACAAATAAATAAATAAGGAATCCAGGAGACTCTAAAGTCACTAGTTAGCTGTAAAGTTTTCATTCACAAGCTGTACAACAGTGCTGATTCACTTTGCCTGTGCCAGGTGACACTTTGCCCAGTTTGTCAGCTGCACCTACAATATAGGTGAACTGCAGCCATGTACAGTGTGTCATTGCTCCTTCACAAGGTCCATGTATGAATATTGGCCACCAGATGTAATTTAGATGATGGACGCTTCACTGCACTGACTGACCTGGTGGTCGGATGGAGATGTGTGTTGCTGGGGTACATGGAGAATAGTCTACTAACCAACAACAGTCCAGGACTAGATGATCATTAACACACAATGTGTACAATAAGTAGCCAAGGTCTTTGAGTATATACAGCAATGTAGATAAGTCCTATATAACTAGAGCAAGTATTCTTGAACCGCCGTCTGACCTGAAATTCAAAGGTAAACACTCAGTACGTTCTTCATGTTTTTGTTTTCAATTCCAACAAATTATAATATCTGGTTTGTGGTTGTCCCGATGTACACAGGCCACAGCTTAGTGTCTGTAGCTGCAATTTGGTGTACATGTTAAAATGGACTGGATAAATTAGACTGACTGAATTACAGTTAGCTGTAGTGTTCCAGTACATGCCTGTATTAGCACAAATTTATTTAGGGTGATATGGCTAAAATATCATATCACAGTATTTCACGATAAGCAATTTATTACAGTATATAATGTTGGTAAGGTTTTGTCAACAGGACACAAACAAGGCCACTGTAGGTTTAGGGATCTCTGGTCAATAATGAGAATTAAATACTTCCACTAAGAAAAGGAGGGGAAAATAATCAGTTGGTACAAACCTAGTTTTTAAATGTAGAATACCAAAGGAGTTATAAAAGAGCAGACATGTTAATGAAACACTTTAAAACACATTTTATTATAACAGTGAGCTGTACTATTAAAATCCACCTGACTAATATTGTGTAGTTCCCTCTTCTGCTGCCAGTACAGCTCTGACTCAGGGTTAACTTGGTCTGCAACAATATTTAGGTAGGTGGTACCTGCAAAAATATTTTCTTCTTGCCATAGTGCATCGTGGTGCCATCTGTTACCCAAGTAAGCGATCCACGCACACTTGGTTTTTCACACAATGTAAAAGAAACCATGATTCTTCAGACCAGGTTATTGCTCCATGGGCTCGCATTCTCGTTGTAGGTGTTTTTGGTTTTGGACAAGGCTCATTATGTTCTGTCTGATCGATCTGTGACTATTCAGTTACACTGTGTGTTCTGACACCTTTCTGTGATAACCAGCATTAACTTTAACAGCAATTTGTGCTACAGTAGATCTTCTGTGGGTTTGGACCAGATGCAGAGCCCTTGCTCTCCATGCACATCAGTGAGCACCATGATCCTGTCATCAGCTTAATGGTTGTCCTTACTTTGAAATAGTTTTTTAACCAACCACTGCATACCAGGAACACCACTCAAGACCTTCTGTTTTGGAGATGATCTCATCCAGTCATTTTGCCATCACAGTTCGGCCCTTGTCAGGGTCGCTCATATCCTTACACTTAATTTTTTGGCACATCAGAAATCCCCGTCTCCCTGGTTTACACGTCAAACTGTAATTTTTAGTTTGTGTGCATTTTCCTTCAGAGTTATTCTTGTCATAGTCTAAGTCTCAAACTGAAAACCCTAAGATGACTTTCACAACAGAATAGTATAAAATTCACAAACAGTAATAGTAAAACTGTTTGTGAACATACTCAATAACAGTGTAAAATAGTACAGTGTATGCAATTTGAGACAATTGTTTGGTTATGTAATAACAGACTGCCTCCACTTTGTTCACTGGTATTGCATCACACGGACGTGTTGCGTCAATTACTGCGTATGAATATGTGCATACAAGTTTCATGCTAAATGACCACAGGATGTAGCGTACATGTAGGTAACAGAAAGAATAAAAGTTCTTAAAACAAAAGTTCCTTTAAGCATGTGTTTGAAAACTGCAGCTCAGGAGTATATGCACCTTAGAATAGTGTACAACTACTTGTGATTCATGTGATAGGGTGTGGTTTTAAACCCACTGTTCTGTATGGTTTCAAGTTTCCCCTAACATACCTAATTCAGTGTATTAACTAATTAACAAATCCTTGACAAATGATCTGGGGTAGGTGTGTCATGAGGAAATTTGAAACATTGTAGGGCAGCGTGTCCTCAGGACTGGCTCTGAGAAACATTTCTCTAAACCTGGTTGCCTCCTAAGATCAAGTCCTAATCATGTCCCTGCTATTCTCTCTGATGCGCTTTAGAAATATCGTCGGCCAAGACACTAATGATAATGAACCTAAGAAAATTGAGCTAGAGAGAAATACCCATTATGCCTAAATGCTTTATGTGAGGCTTAGAAAATAAGTATTGGAAATAAAATAAAGTTTGATATTGGGGGAAGCAAGTACATTAAGGATATGTTGTTTTCCTTCTTAATGTATTTCATTTGTTTAATGACATCTGAACACATCATAGTATGCTTACAATGATGAAACTTTATAAACATTGCGATATATTGTGATATGTATTGTGTATTATTTAATCAATAAAACCCTTAGAGTTTGAACTTTCAAGTCACTCATATTTTACATAAAATGTTTTCACTCACAGGCCCATTCACAGATGTCGTGACTACCAACCTCAAGCTCCGAAATCCATCTGACAAGAAAGTGTGCTTCAAAGTGAAGACAACTGCTCCACGTCGCTACTGCGTGCGGCCTAACAGTGGCTCCATTGATCCTGGTTCCTCAGTCATTATATCTGGTGAGACATGTACAGACTCTCATCTTCTAGACACTACAGGGTGTTATGGTTTGGAGTTTTCAAGGTATAACTACAGTCTAAAACCACCATGGTATTAATCAATGTTTTAGAAACACACAAGTCTTTGGTACAATTTAAAGAAAAGTCTCATTGCACATCATTGTATATATAACAGAGAAAATAGATCAAATCCAGTAATTATTCTTAAGATTTCATTTTTTATCTTCTAGTAAAGACATGTGTGAATGTTTGCAGGAGTCAAACTGATCAATTTACATATTTGTTTTTAATGATCTTTTATCATTTAACCTGTATTATAGTTTAACTCCTCTCTTCTGCCCACTCTTAGGTGTTTACTGATTGCATCAATGTTTACAGAATAATATTTTCAGCAGGCTTAAATGGGGCATAGAACATATTATTTCAGCTGATGTTTGTGATTTTACAGATATGTAAATAATGCTGGTTAAATTATGTCCCTCAGACTGATGTGTACAGATATACCAAAAGATGAATGGATGCATAACAAAACAGTCTTGATTTTTGTGTCATTATTAATAAACAAGGGTTTTGTTTTTCAGTTCCAATCAGTTGTTGTGTGATTATATCATGAATAAATTATTTGGACTGTCTTGTTCATGAATGTTTTTTTTTTTTACTCCAGTAATGCTGCAGCCTTTTGACTATGACCCAAATGAAAAAAGTAAACATAAATTCATGGTGCAGAGCGTTTATGCACCACTCAACATAACCGACCTGGAAGCAGTGGTAAGCATTTTTTTTTTTTCCCCTTCAGCGTTTTTTTTTATTTTTTTTATAAAATTCTGTTGTCGTTTCTAAACTGATGCATTCAAAATGTTCCCCAGAAGAGGGCAGTATAAGCTTACACTATTTATTTTAGGTCTGGAGTCTTGCAGACCTGTAGGAAATAACCTGCAATTACAAAGGATCACTGCTTTAAATACTAATATGCTTCTAACAGTTATATTAAAATAGTGTAGAAAAATGTTTTATAAGGATCAGTACATTTGTAGATAACGATACACTAAGCAAACGTGATTAACGTGTCATCTTTTCTTTCCCGTCTCACAGTGGAAGGATGCAAAGCCAGACGATCTTATGGACTCTAAGCTCAGATGTGTTTTTGAGCTTCCTTCAGAAAATGATAAAATGGTTAGTAGTGCCATTCTCAGTCTTTCTTTAACAGCTTGAGTAATCAGCAGAAAGATGACATTTAGAATACCGAATGAGCAGAGAGAATTGCGAAGCTTTCAGCTGTCCTGACTTAATGCTAAACCCTAATATATTGTAACCAGTAAGGAAGTGAGACAAATATATTTATAATCTCAGTCTCAAATCTGACATTACATACTAGATGTCAGTATAAGCCTGTTAAATGCTACAGCTCTGGTTGGGACATATTTACAAGTTACAAATATTGTATGAGAGTTAGTTCATACAATATTTTCATAGTTTAATATATTATATGAAGGGTCAGAGTTTTGATATATGGTTGGTTCATATCGTCGTGGCCTAAAGGTTAGAGAGTCTGACTCCTAACCCCAAGGTAGTAGGTTCGAATCTCGGGCCGGCCACGACTGAATCTCCCCCAACTGCTCCCCGGGTGCTGCAGCATAAATGGCTGCCCACTGCTTTGGGTGTGTGTGTGTTCATGGTGTGTGTGTGTTCACTGCTGTGTGTGTGCAGTTTGGATGGGTTAAACGTAGAGAACAATTCTGAGTATGGGTCACCGGGGGGCCGTATGCCACTTCACTAATATTTTTTTTTAGCCTTCAAACTTTTTTTTTACGTTTGATTTTACTATGGGGATGTATTGGAATATTCAGTGTCTGTGTTTGAGACCACATCTCTGACCATCCTGTTCCTGTAAAAGTCCCTGCACTTATTAAATGCAAAAATTCCTGTAGGACTCTTCTGCTGGTACCTGTTTCTGTGCATAGCCTAATTTTGTACTAGGAGAATAGTATAATATTCTTTATGCAGTTGAGTTCATCATACACAATTAACAAAAATGTTACACAGATCTGACTCATGTGAAGTGAGCAAAATGTTAAACCACCTATGAGACAAGACCATGTTTGTAGTTGTTCTGCATGTTGCAGCTGTATTGCTGTACTCTGTCCTTTAAAGTCAGGTACGTGTGGCCTTGTAGCTGGGCTCAGAACCCCCAATACATGTGGCCTTGTAGCTGGGCTCAGAACCCCCAGTAGAGCTGTGTAGGCAGCCTCACAGCCCCAACTCACAGAGATTACTGCACACCTGCAGGCAGCTGTAACCTAAATGATCATCAGGAAGTGTTTGACTTTTCCACTGTCAGGCCAGTCCAAAGATCAGGTTGGGAGACAGTCAGGTTTGTGAAAGGGAGCCAAGTCAACATTTCCTGAGCAGAAATTGCAAACAAAGAATGTTCACAAGTTGGTGAAGTATAATATTTTTGAGGCTGAAACAACAAATCAAATCATCAAATGATTAGACTTTAAAAGTTTGATATAACCGTGCTATACTTGGTAACAAATGGATAATTATATGGAATGTATTTTCAATACATTGAAATTAATAAAAATGACAGAGAAGCACCATAGGCCAGTAGTAGTATAAAGATAAATAAGGGTTTTGTTTTCCATCTATAAACAACGTGTTCAAATCTATATAATAAGCATATATACATTTTGCTTATGGTAAGTAATGCAAAGTAACGTGTATCATTGTTAGAATAATCTCCTTTTCAGTTTTTCCCAAAGCATCAACAGATCAGGTTGTGAAGGATAATCTGCTCATATTAACAGCCATGGAACAGACATTTTTGTTATATTAGCTTTATTCATTAGCTGTTACACTTGCTCTTTATTCACAATTATTTGTATGTATAAAGCTCTTTGTGTCTGTCCTAAACAGAATGACGTAGACCCAACCAAAGCTGCCCCCGTCCTTAACTCCTCCAAGGCAGACAGCACATCAGCAGCCAAGCCCAGCAGCATGGATGACACAGAGATGAGAAAGCTGATGGAGGAGTGCAAGAGGCTGCAATCAGAAGTGAGCAAACTGGGAGATGAGAACCGACAACTTAAGGTACAGAAATGAAGAACTGAACAGAAAGACGTTATGCACTATATAGAATAAAACATTTATTAAACGAACAGTGGAAACTACAAACAGACTCTTGTTACACAAACATCTATTCATGTGGTTAACAGCAGCTGAAATTGTTTCTCTCCAGCCTTTGGGTTTAGAAGTTGACTCTCCTTTATTATTTATTAGGATGAAGGTCTGCGGATGAGGAAGGTCCAGCGCTCAGAAAACATGGTCTCAAACACGGCAGCCATGGTGAGGAAGGAAACCAGTTCCAAATCGCTCCCCTCACTGCTTGTTGTTATTGCAGCTATCTTCATTGGATTCTTCTTGGGGAAGTTTGTGTTGTAGGATAAATGCTTGTTCTGCCCAGCTCCTTCCAGTGTCTTCTGGGTCTGAGGGGCAAAGCGTGTGTTCTTGTCGTTCAGCGTCGCATCAGTGCTAGTCTGGCCTAAGGCGGCGGGGAAAATGCGTCTGTGTACAGAATCATTCAAACAGGCCTTGCCTTTTTGCAATCTCACACGGTTAGTACACATACACTCTCAGAAAAGAGAAGAACAAAGTCTCAACTTTTTTTTTCTCCCATGTTTGTTTTTTTTTTTTTGTGGTGAGGGGTATTTCTTTTTCCTTCAAAGGGACAGGTTTAACTATACATTTATTAACCATCAGTTGCAGTCAAATTGCTGGCACTGTGTAGAGACCTTTATGATAATGAAAACAAATCGATGAATAAATAAAATTAATTGTCCTTGCTTTCTTTATGTGGTTTAATAAGTGTTGGAATGTTTTAAGTGTCTTGTACATGTCATTCTAATCCTTTATGAAAATTTAAAACTGAAAAGGAAAAAAAGAAAACGATGTTGCTGGTTGGCCTCTTCACAGTGAAACTGAGCTTCAGATTTACAACAATTTTATTTTCTTGAATGTGAAGAATTCAGCTGAGAGACTGTGCCTCCTTCCATATACGTTATTTTCTCTCAGTCACCTGACAGACACATCTTACTCTTACATTAAGTCTTAGCATTTATTTTATGCAAATTATATACTCGTTTGTGAGGCAACTGTTAACTGAAACATGACCACTCTGACTGTATATGGTATTTAACATTGAGCCACTGGGAAATAAGAGAAATTAAAATTAAATAAAAATATCTAACATTCTTGTTTCAGTGTGTTATTTGTCTCTCTATACACTATTGTACATTTTTACTGCAACAGAAACTCGATCACTTTGATACAACGCATGCAGTGGATGACAATCTTTTACTATAACTTTGTCATTAACATGCTTGCTTTCTTCTTTATCAGCTTCATAAATATTTGATGGTGATTTTTAGCTATTTAAAAATGTACAGTCCACGAGATGGTAAAAGTAACACAAATATTCTTTCCACAACACCTAAAAACAAAGGCTGCTGAAGCAGTTCCACCATCGTATTTGACATCTAGTTAACAATTAATCCCATGGTTTAAAGAAGCTGTGATCTGAATATAGAACAGTTTCTATACACTTCAGTTTTTTCCTGTGATAAGCAGAAATGGAGTGTGCTGATCTTATATAACTGAAAAGAAAAGTGTGACCCAAATGAGGGTATATACCAGGTACTGGGGCTGTGTGTTCCATCTATTACTAAGCCTGAAATGATGGTTTCCCTCCTTTCCAACACCTTTCTGTCCAGAGCTGCAGTGGATCAATGGCGGCTGGTAGGATGTGGCACGTCTGGAAGGCTGGTCAGGACTTGAGCCATTTGTAGGTCTCTGTCCATTAAAGAGGAGATGGTGTCCAGCTGAATCTTGTCCCATGTAGAAAAGTTCATATTCAGTGTGAGGCAGACGTATGCCTAGGGCAGCACAGCCTGATGTTGGAGTAACATCCTGTTGGACTCCCAGCTTCCAGGAGCCGTGTTTTCCACATTCATCACCACTGAAGACATTCAGGAGAGAAGTAGTGGCCACGTCCATTGGCGTAACCTTCATCTGGGTCACTAAAAAGAAGCGACAATTAAAATCAATGAATTAATCCATGTATTCAGCAATCTATGGTGATGTGCATACAGGCAAAATGTTTGTTCATGTTATACATTTATGTCCATGTTCAATACTCCAGACAATTACTAGGCAGCTTTACACATAAAAGAAGAAGAATTGAACAATTAAGCAGTAAAAAAGCCATAACTTGAGTCACTTTTGCTCATTAGCACCCCCTACTACTTAATAATTATGGTTTGGGGAGCTATAAATGGGCTTAGTATACCTGTGAATGTGTATTCAGTGCCTCCTATGACTTTAGTGGAGGGAATGCCTGGGCTGTAGTGTCCTTTAGCAGAGATGCTGAATGTGGGATGCCTGCAGACTGGGTCCGAGTAGTGGTAATAATGGCCCTCCCAAATGTTGCTATCCTTGTGGAAGACAAAATGACGTGTGAGGAAGAGCACCCCTGGGCGAACCTCACACCGTTTACTGACCCAGTTTCCGTAGAGACGCAGGGGGTGGTCAGTCCGAGATGGCAGAACTGGTGGATGATGTAAATCTCCTACAGAGATGATCTGGCAGGCGATACAGCTGTTGTCATAAGTCTGAAAAAGAAATAAAAAACACCAGGTAGGAAAATGGTAATACAAAGGTTTTGAGGTCTAACTCCTATTTGGCTTACAGAATCTGCCAGTCTGGCACATTGGAACATCACTTCAACTGATGGGGGAAAAGAAACCCTGCCATATTTCTCAGGCAATAAGGTAATTAGTTTTTATAAGTCATGGGTTTACCAACAATAGAATAATCAGAATAAAACAAAGGTCTTTCATCATGCTTTCTGAGACTGGGTTAAATAATGTGCTCTGGCCTATTGAGATTTTATTATATCAGTATCATTTAGAGTCTAGTATAGGACATATACATGTCCTCCTTCTAAATACTTAACATTAACTGTGTTTTTCAGTTTGCCGGTTTCAATGCCATGGATGAATTCTTGTTCATGGTCCAATTATACATTAAAGTGATTAGTACAGTAAGCATAATTTATGGAACTACAATCCACCATCTTGTGTTAAATCTGCCCCTCACTTGATAAGGCTAAAATACACCTAGAATATTTATTGGAACAAGACGTTGCCTTCTGATCAGTTCCTACTGCTCGGCTGCCATGACTCAACACGTACTTAATAAATTATTCAGATTCAAACTAGAATTCATTAACTACATCTACACTGCATCTTTCATAACGCCTTTTTGTGCCGTCAGAACGAAGAGCAGTGTGTATGAGTATATGGGTGAGAGTGCCCACATGAAATGCATTAATCCAGTAGAAAGCTCCTGTTCCACCTCTTAAGTCTGGCTGCAGTTTTCCCTTAGCCCTGCCACAGTGCCTTAGGCACGCACCAAGTCAGAGCTGGAATCCAGAATGATGCCCTTTGCAGCTCTATTTCCTCATTCCCTTTGAAGCAGACAGGGGATAGAAGTGGATCAGCAGCCTGGGTACGCTCTGACACCAGCTGAAATCACACTAAAACGGCAGGGGAAATGCTGATATTTGTTCTGTATCAGTCTTGTTTGAAATAGTGGAGTGGTTTACGTCAGATCATGGTAATACTAGAGCAAAACTGCATGACTGGAGAAAGTGAAAACCAATGAATACATAATGCACTCGGCGTATACAAGGAAGGGCAAAACAACTACCTAAAGCACACACAGGAAGATGAGGGCAACCTTACTGATACGAATGAATCATAATATGTCAAATTTGACAGCAAGTGTATAGTAGACTTGTACCTTAAAATACACTGTTCTTCATAAATTAAACATGCTTTAGTGAAACATTTCATCTATTTTTAAGTTTTGTGTGTACTTTTGCTTCCGACTGCACACACAATGTGACAGAGGTCTACAGGGCAATGCCATGACTGCCAACATCTTTCTTACTCCAAGAAGCCTATTAATATTCATAGGCAAAGGGACCTTTGTAATATATGGTTTATTATGCTGTTACTCATTTTCATTTAGCCATTTATTACTTAGTAGTGATACTTAGTTGAACACAAAAAGCATGCGTTGTGAAAATGTCAGAATGAATCAGTGTCTGTTTTGCTATGCAACTCCACAACCCGTTTCTTGTTGTTAAAAAAAAAAGACTCAATGCCAACCTGCTGCTATGTGATGTTAATCATCTGTATGTTTGTTTTTATATGATATTGTTATGGAAATATTTTTGGGGTTTATAGGATTAAGTATGAAGAAAAAAGTGAAGAATTTGGCAATGCTAAATTCGGAAGAGCTTTTAGTTAACTTCAATTTCCAGGACAGAAAATTAAGCTTTTTTACACATATTGATAAGGCACATATTGATAAGGCACACAGTAGAAAACATTCACAAAAATGACTCTCCTATCCCAAAAACAAATCTTTTGATTTTTACATAATAAGGGGGTATGTTTTTCTTTATTCAAACAGAACATTGTAATGGTGAAAAATTGTGATATCTGACACTTTGATGGTGGCATGGATGTTTTTACCAGGTGGGCTGCTAATCTGAAAACTACACACACGACAGTCTTTAGAATTTGCACAGAATAGTCGGAAAAAAGCATCCTGTAAGAAGAGAGTATGCAAGCTGAAACACCTTGTTGATCAGAAAAACTCAGAGAGATAAGAGGAGAATGATCAGACTGGACTGCGCTTCAAGGAAGTCTATAGTAATTCAGAAGAGCACTTTGCATGCGTGGTGATGTAAAAAATGATTATTCGAGTTACTATATCTTTCCTGGCAGCTCAAACCTGTCCGGTCATCCTCACCATCAATATTTGTCCACCCACAGAGCTGTTACTCACTCAGTGTTTTTTTGTTTTTCAGTTTATTCTTTGTAATTGATATTGTTGACTGTTATGTGTGAAATTCCCAAAAGATCAGAAGACACATGATCTCTCCATGCCTCAATCAACATCCATGTCACAATCAAAATCAAAGCGCTCACACTTTTTCTCCATTCCTGTGTTTGATGTGAACATTAACTGAATCTCTTGACCTGTATCTGCATGATTCCTTGAATGGCACTGATGCATGATTAACTGATTAGATGTATTGGTGTTCCCAATAATGTGTTTGGTGAGTGCGCATTTTTATCTATTATAGTGTCCAGTTTTCACAATGGTTGATGTAGGAATGAGTGAAATAAATGACTAAGATCCAGTTTCAGGAAAAAGCAAGGTGATATTTTAGGTCCCTTATACAAGCACTAAAGCTGAGGTGAAGCACTAACCTTGACGTTCTGCAGGGGGGGCTGATAGCCTATGGGCCTGTAGTTTCGCCTCTGTGTGTGCTCTGTGTGCACATCACCCACAAACAACTCCTCCGCTTGTCTATCTGTCTCGCTGGGCCGAAAGCGCCTCTCTACGCGTAACAGCTGCAGCTCCTGCATGCTGAAGTCTAAGCCGTGGGTGCAGTCACGATCAGAGCCCTCTACCCACAACTCATAGATCAGTTCTGGCTCCAGGTTCTCTGTCAGACCACAGGACATCTCCAGTTTTACCTGGAGATCTTTGGCCACTGGCAGGCTGTGGCTAACCAGTAGTACTCGCCTCAGCTGGTACTCTGACTCTGTGCCTCCACGGACAAGCCACGATGCTTGACGGGGGTGCAGACTGCCTTCGATGAGGAGTGTGTAGCTTGGCTTTGTGCAGTGGTTGTCCCTGTAATAGAACTGAAGGGCCTGGAAGGTGTGGTTTGAGAAGAAGTGGTAAGATCGAGTGAGGAACTCTGGTCCGGATCTCACTTCACAGCTTTAAAAGAAATGAAGCAAAGGTGTTAGTCAGACCACAAGATCAAACATTCCCAAACATCATAGTGAGTCCTGGGCAGTTATAAATAAGATTACCATGACAAGATTTCTATAAAATACATAGTGATTTGACGGAAGCAGAGATTATACCTTTCAGATACCCAGCGTCCAGCAATATCAGGAGGCATTTGCACACTGATCTGCTCTCCGTCTTGAAGGTGTTTGAGCATGTAGTGGCATTGATTATGTTTGTAGAGCTTCCCGTAAGTCTTGTCCAGCTGTACTGGTGTGAACTTCACCAACTTATGAGGCAAATTTTCACACCAACCTGCAGCCATGAGATAGGGTGGTGATGTGCAACATCAGGAAATCATTTCAGCTACACATTTCACACCAAAGTGCCATCGATTAGGTAACACCAAATTTCTGGCTGAGATGATTATATAGTGAGATAATATACATATACATGTACTTATATATATGTGCACTGGATTGCAGAAAGGATTTTTATCTTTTAATCCTGAAACCAAACTGTGCCCAGTATAAAGAGTGTAAGTTCGACTTACAAAAACTGTACCATTTCTGAAAGCATCATGTAAAATAGCACGCAAGCACACTCCTGAATTCCAATGTGCTGCAAAATCCAAAGTCAGGCAGCCCAGAGGATGCAAAACACACATCACACACTTTGCAGCTTATATGAATGGTGTATTTTGTGTCATTTCAGACACAAAGGTAGCTCTCAGCACCAATGGGGCAAAACATCCACTACATCCAACCCTATGCAATGTAGCTCTATAACACACGCATTCTTGGCAGTTTGCCCTTAATTACATGGCTGAATTAAACCTTGACGCGCGTGAATTAATGAATTAACCAAAACTCATTTTCTGGTCTATAATTAAGGTACAAATTACACAAAGCTCGGTGACACCACGATGGATTTTCCACACAGTCTGTAATCGCTTATCGTGTTAAATCTAATGCAAATGAACTGGAATTATTGTGACCTAATTATAGATGTATAAGTTTAATGAGAGCTGCTTTAACTACAGTTATTGGGTTATATAGTTATATACTCACCAGCACTCAGGAGGAAGAGGAGGAGGAGGAGGATGGTCGTGCTCGTCGTGTAGCAAAAAAACATCCTTACAACTTCTTCTCCGAGTAATAAATAAATAAATAAATAAATAAATAAAGACAAACAAGCTCCCAAAGTTTCTAATGAATGAAAATATCTTTTTCCAGTGTAAGCAACTTATAACTAAGCATCCGCACTTCCATCAAGCGTAATGACCAAGAAAACAGCTTAAATTAAACCCCGGGTCCACATACGGGACAACAAACGTTCTGTGCATCGTATACACATTCCAGAAATGTAGTTTAGTCCTTGTGGAGAAATAAAATCTCCAGGTTTGAGTGGCTATAACCCGCAGAAGCAGCAGCAGAGGATGCGTCCTTGGATCTACAGCCTATTTAAATCTAACGCGCGCGCGGAGCAAGTGGTATCACAGGCGAGCGCCGCAGCACCAGGGTTGCCAGATTGATTCTAATTTCTTAGTTAATCACACGTAATTCACAAAATAAGAAGAAGAAAAAAAAATCATTTAATCCCAACGGTGACCGACACTATGTTCAGATGTAGTTACTTTGAAACGACCCATACTTCCCCATTAATTCTACCTAACAATAGAGGCAGGTGATCAGTGCAGCTCTCAGACTAGCTGCTGTTTAACCTCTCTCAGAGACAAGGTGAGTGAACATGACTTAAGGAATTATCATTCAGAATGATTCAAAACCTTAGCTATTGAAACATCAGAGGCTTGTGGAAAGAGAAAACATTGAGGAGAAAGAAAACCAATTAGTGCTTCATGCTAGAGTCCTTCAATTTATAAAAAGTTAGAACATCTGAAATGCATACATACACTACTACAATAGTACCATGCAGAGGATTATAATAATAATAATAATAATAATAATAATAATAATAATAATAATAATAATAACAACAACAACAATAATAATAATAATAATTATTATTATTATTATTATATTTTATTATAATTATTATTTTATTTTATTATAATTATTATTTTATTGTAATTTTTATTTTATTTAGTTATTATTATTATTATTATTATTAATAATAATAATAATAATAATAATAATAATAATAATAATAATAATAATAAGGCACGGTGGCTTAGTGGTTAGCACGTTCGCCTCACACCTCCTGGGTCGGGGTTCGATTCCCGCCTCCGCCTTGTGTGTGTGGATTTTGCATGTTCTCCCCGTGCCTTGGGGGTTTCCTCCGGGTACTCCGGTTTCCTCCCCCGGTCCAAAGACATGCATGGTAGGTTGATTGGCATCTCTGGAAAATTGTCCCGCGTGAGTGAATGAGAGTGTGTGTGTGTGTGTGTGCCCTGCGATGGGTTGGCACTCCGTCCAGGGTGTATCCTGCCTTGATGCCCGATGACGCCTGAGATAGGCACAGGCTCCCCGTGACCCGAGGTAGTTCGGATAAGCGGTAGAAGATGAATGAATTATTATTATTATTATTAGTAGTAGTAGTAGTATATTTTTATTTTTAGGGCTCGAGCACCGAATGGTGCGAAGCCCTATTGTTTTTGCTCGGGAGTATTTTTTTTTCTCCCTCCACACATTGGCCAATTGGGGTCCCTTAACATGCTCGAAAACTCTTGAAATTTGGCACACACGTCAGAGTCGTGCGACACTAGGATTGGACAAAGGTTGGAATACGGGCGTGGCAGGGGGGCTCTGTAGCGCCCCCTGTAATGCAAAAACAAACATTGGTGCACAGATCGGGCAATTATGTACGCACATGTACGAGAGTTGGTACGCATATAGATCTCATCGACCCGAACAACTTTCGCGCTCTAAACTATGAGCTCCACCCAACAGGAAGTCGGCCATTTTGGATTGTTTTATAAGTGCATGCAGTGAACTTTTAAATACTCCTCCTAGGGAATTCATGCGATTGACATCAAACGTTGTGAACATGATGCCGAGACATTGCACTTGATAAATTGCGAAGGGATTTTTGATATCTCGAACGGTGCTGCCATGGCGAGGCGACAAAGTTATGGCGGATTCAGAGAAACAGAAAGTGTCTAATATCTATAGCAAAAAATGTCTTATTGTGATGACACGCGGTGTGTATGTTCAGCCAAGGATTCCGATCGCATCGATGTGCTTATTGTGAGTCCCGGGTATAGCGCCACCAACAGGCCCCAGGAAGTGTGTCAGTCACAAAGGTGGATTTTTTGACAGCTGCATGCAGTAAACTTTTAAATACTCCTCCTAGAGGATTCATGCAATTGAGACCAGACTTGGCCACCATGACGCAGAGATATTGGAGATGCGAAATTGCGAACGGATTTTTGATATCTCAAACACTGTTGCCATGGCATCGTGTCAAAGTTTACTTTTATTTCAGGCATATTTAAGGCTTTTGGCTGCTTAGATCAACTTAAAAATTGACACATACATCACATTTGTCGGCTGTTAAGTGTGGACAAAAAGGTCAGACAAAGGTGTGTCTCTTAAGTGGCTCACTAGCGCCCCCGTTTGTCTAAAATGTGGGGTTTTATTTACCTACAGTCCCCAAATGGGTCAGTAACAACATAAAATAGTCCACTGATATTTACCCACTTGATGCACTTGCCCACCGTGCATTGTTTTCTGGGAGGCACCGTATAGTGATAAAAAAACGTGCGAGGGCCCGCCATCGCTGCTTGCAGCTATATTTATTATTATTCTCTATACCGAACCTCAATATAGCATAATTATTGGTGTCACATTTCCTCTATTAACATTAATGCTTCTACTAAGGCTTACTGTGACATAGGACCTCACAACCTCAGTGGCCATCGTTAGAGAATTTTTCCACTTTATTTTTATCTGTGAGTTGACTAGAAAATGTGGACAGCAAGACATGCAGACCACAAAATTAACCACAAACAAACCAAACAAGCCAATCTGACAAGGTATTCTAAGTGTGGTTTGCTTGTGGGCCATTTTAGAGTGATCTGAATTCATTTGATGTGTTCAGAAATGCACAAAAACCATCATTGATCGAAGATGTTTTGGAATGCTAAAAATGTCTGAGTGTGAAAACACTAACAGAGTTGAGATATTTTTAGTGGCTGCCTGTTGATTTCGTATGAAAATATTGACTTTTATTAGTCTTATGACCAATGCCATTTACTTCAAACCTACAACTGAGACATATTTCTGCTTTAATATAATGATAGTAGGATAGTATCTAAATATAACTTTAAATGGGTCGATTTAAAATATTAATATGATTATATTGGGATTTTAACTATCACATTTCAGAAATATGTGAAGAGCTGTAATTGTGACCAACAGAGCAACACATGGTTTGTTGTCAATACACAATTGGCTGAGCAAAACTATCCATACTGGACAAATTTATTTAAAGAATATTTAATAAATATTATTTTAGATGCAACAAACCACACAAATGTAAAGAATAAAATGTAAATAAACTGTATTTTTGTTATCTTTGCTAACCTGTTTATTTGCACAATAAATTGAACATTTTAATCAGCTGACTTTTTAACAATTATAACCAAGATGACAAATATTATTAACAATTACAGAAGTTCACTAGTTTTTGGGAGGAAAAAATTAATACCCAAGAACTTCATGATAAAAATGTACAATGAAAATAAGTGGAAAACCTTCCAAACTGGCAACACAGTGCCCAGCCTCCTGCTCCTAAGTGCACATACACCACACAATTAGTGGAGCATATGGAAGAGGATATCTAATCACTCAGGATTAACTAAGTACCTGTTTACTTCAATATTTTTGGCCCATATTTTCTATCCATTCTATCTTAAGCAGCTATGTGAAGAAAATGGCACTGCAATATTCCATGAGAGTATGATATTACATTAATCATCATGCACATTAAAATCTGTGGCTCAGGATTTTAGGTTAGGGAGCTGTTACTAGATGATGAGTTGCTATTGTCATCACCAGTTTAATTGTGACACAACATAGCTGTGTGAAAGAGGGCAATAGTCTGGTTGAAATTCAATTAGCCCCCAGGATATTTATTGTGTGTGTGTGATCTGTCTGGTTATTATCAAATATAAAGCACAGACAAGATATTAGAAATCTGTCTTCTCCTTGCATTCAACAGTATAAATAGATAATGTTACCTGAATAATTATATATATAAGAATATGAATAATAAGTGCGTCTTGCTCTTTCATTAATATCATATTATCCGTATGAAAGTGTTCAGTTATGATCTGTCAGGTTCATATTTAATTTTTAATTATTTAAGTTCTTTTCATAGTCACGCAAACACTAAAAGTATTTTATATGCTGAGATTTAGGAGGAAAAAAATTAAAAAGCAGCTCAGGTGTGAAGAGAAATTCATCATTACTTGTAGAGAAAAAAAAAGAGAGACCTCACACCTTAAACACCATCTACACTTTTCAAAATAAACTGGAATTTATGTCCATGTCTGACTCACACTTAGCCTGGTGCCAAACACATCTACCACTTCTCATCACATGGGACAAATATAAGCTCCTAACATTGAACTGGGCTTCTGCTGAATAAAGAAAATGTGTACCCACCAAATTTTAGGTCTGCTTTGTTTTTTCCCCTCACTAAGCAACATTGCAAAGAAAACAGTGCATTTCATTCTAACAGACATAAAATGGCTTCTTTATTGGATTAACTACTTGTATTTTGTGCCTGCATGTGACCACTATCTTATGCGCCAGGTACTCCATCATCATCACAGCTCTGACAGCTCTCCAACACCTCTCCCAAGAAGCAGCTTTCTGATGCTGGCTTCTCATAAAGGCTCCTTCAGTGATGGCAGCTCTCACCTGGGTGTTTGTTTGCAGTGCACAGACGGCCTTTCCTCCGCGCTGGCCTGGGTGTCTGCCAGCCTGCTTGCAAAGACTTGCACTCACCCGCCAACCCATCTGGAATCCAAAGCATATTAAACAAGACTGAAATATGCTTACAGAGAGCATTTACGACGGTTAAGAAAAATATGCAAGTGATTCCGCAAATCTATAGCAGCATAAATGTTTGTAAATAATTATTTGAGAATGTAAATAAACAGACTCTAAACATACAAAGGTTTTTGAACCTTGCAAACACTAATTTTTAGATTTATTTCTTCCTCCCACCTTCATATTTCTTGTCAACATCACTAAATGCGTCTGCAATTTGAAGCACTAATATTTATACAACATCATTTTTATTAGTGCAATTTTCAAATTTTCAACATGACTGAAGAGTCCTAACAGTGTGAGGGAAAAACTCATTTTGACTTCATAGCTGCTCCAAACTACATTTACAGGAAAATGCAAATGGCAGAGAGTGAGCAGAAGTGAGATGAAAAGACCAGCAATTCTCTTTTGCCCTCAGTGGGGTCACTCTTGCAGATTAAGGGTGAAATCCTGTGGTCCTTTGTCACTAGTTGAGATGGTTAGTCAGGGTTAAAGGTCATATAGTCCTACTGAGATGACTTAGCTGACCCCCCATGTCACAGCATACCAAAAGGATAAAAGGAATAAAAGGCAAGCTGAACTCAGTTCTACGGACCTTGATTAAGGAAAAATAAAAAAAAAAAATACAATAACTTCCTGAAAACACATTTTCTGAAAATGCAGAGAACTTGAGAATCTTTTGAGAAGCTATGAATAAATGTATGAGCCAGAGCTACAGACTGCATCTGCTATTAGGGCAGAATGGATAATTAGCTTATGCTCCAACAAGTAGAAAGCGCACAATATTATGGAAAATGGACTAAAAAAAAAAAAAATCAAGGGCAAAACCTAAATTGTGGAACTTCATTAAAACCGTGCATGCTTTAATTTTCCTATTCTATTTTTTACTATACAGACGCCTTTCCCACCACTAATCAGATATCTCTGTTCAAAACGCTATTAAAAGTAGAAGCCTAAATCTTAAGGGCTTTTTTAAAAAAAAATTTTTAGTTTTACAAACCTTGCCACATTCAGCTGATTACCATGCAGAGCAAATTCTAACACTTTTTTGATGTTTCCCGTTCCTGCCAAACTGCCACAGTGAATAACAGAGAATTTGATGAACACGTCTGTCAAATCTCAGTTGTTGAAACATCTGCAAGTGTTTGCCAAGCACATGTTACGCTGACAACGACAGTGTACGAGTGGAAGACATGAGCAGACGCCGATGTGGGTGAGACGTCACTCCAGCTGTTGTGTTCAAACAGACATTCTTGCACAGAAGAAGAAGGAGCCAGAACAAATTTCCACAACAGTAGGATGTTCCACTGAATATTATAAGTTGTTGTGGATGATACTGCAATTCCCAACATGGAAAAGAAAAATTAAGTGCTTGTTTGTAATATATCCCATGTTCCTGATACAGCACATGACTTTGGCTAAATTATGTTATTTTCCTTCCTGCATTTCCTGACTTCAAATATCAGAGCCAAACAATGGCAATTAGATACAGGCTTGCCTCTAAAGCAGGATGTAAATATAGCTAGTCCATTAACAGTCCCGGGCTTATGATTATTGGTTGCCTCCTTATAGCAAGCCACTACAAGGAAGTCCTAAAAACAATCCCAGAAGGCAACAAGATGCTTTGATCAAAGTGAAATGGCAGAAATCCTGCATGGAGTACACACTTCTCCAAGGACAGACTGCCAATTTACACGATGACACATAACAGAGGACACTGAAATACAAAAATGTATCAGATTTGGATCTCATGTGTAAGCCTGTTGAAGCTGCCGAACCCCAGTTGCTAATCCCCAGGGCAAACAGAGGCAAAAAATCCTTGTTAAAAAAGCCGGTGGAGCAGCTAAGACTACTGATTAGGATCAGAGTGACTTTGCAAGCTCCTGAAATAAAACAGTAAGGATGAAGGGCTTTACTAAGCTGCAGGAGAATTAAACCCACAGAGATCTGATACAGCAATATGAGATGCAGATTTGACATTCCATGAAAGGTCATCCTGCTTCATTTCATATAAGTATGACAAGGTCTGTCTGTCTGTCTGTCTGTCTGTCTATCTATCTATCTATCTTTTTTCATCTATCTATCTATCTATCTATCTATCTATCTATCTATCTATCTATCTATCTATCTATCTATCTATCTATCTATTTTCATCTATCTGTCCATCTATCTCTGTCTGTCTGTCTATCTATCTATCTATCTTTTTTCATCTATCTGTCCATCTATCTATCTATCTGTCTGTCTATCTATCTTTTTTCATCTATCTGTCCATCTATCTATCTATCTATCTATCTTTTTTCATCTCTGTCCATCTATCTGTCTGTCTGTCTGTCTGTCTATCTATCTATCTATCTATCTATCTATCTATCTATCTATCTATCTATCTATATATCTATCTTTTTTCATCTATCTATCTATCTATCTATCTATCTATCTATCTATCTATCTATCTATCTATCTATCTATCTTTTTTCATCTCTGTCCATCTATCTGTCTGTCTGTCTGTCTATCTATCTATCTATCTTTTTTCATCTATCTGTCCATCTATCTATCTATCTATCTATCTATCTATCTATCTATCTATCTATCTATCTATCTGTCTATCTATCTATCTTTTTTCATCTCTGTCCATCTATCTGTCTGTCTATCTATCTATCTATCTATCTATCTATCTATCTATCTATCTATCTATCTATCTATCTATCTGTCTGTCTATCTATCTATCTATCTATCTATCTATCTATCTATCTATCTATCTTTTTTCATCTATCTGTCCATCTATCTATCTATCTATCTTTTTTCATCTATCTGTCCATCTATCTATCTATCTATCTATCTATCTATCTATCTATCTATCTATCTATCTATCTATCTATCTATCTCCATCTATCTGTCTATCTTTTTTCATCTATCTGTCCATCTATCTATCTATCTATCTATCTATCTATCTATCTATCTATCTATCTATCTATCTATCTATCTATCTGTCTATCTATCTATCTTTTTTCATCTCTGTCCATCTATCTGTCTGTCTATCTATCTATCTATCTATCTATCTATCTATCTATCTATCTATCTATCTATCTATCTATCTATCCCATCTGTCCTTTTAATTCTGCATATTCTATGAATAGAGTGAAATTAAGCTTCAAGTTTCAATTAATTATGCATTTTCTTACCCACCAAACATCTTCCAGACCCTCAAAACATTTCTAATATACTGTGGGCGTCCAATACCACTGTATGATATCCCACAGAGAGTGAAAACAAGTGCTGTATATTAATGAGAGTTACTCTGCTGCCAGAGCTCATCTATAACATCAAACAGGAATGAGCGAGTGGATGCAGGTGTCAGAAAATTAAATTTATGTGAACTCATGGATCAATAAGATCAAATCATGCACACAGTTTCAATTGGTTCTTTTTTGATTTATTTTATTTTACAGTTGGCCTGCTGGAAGTCACTAACACACTTATTTTTCAGTGTCACAATGCTTTTGACTCAAAGCAAATTCAAAGTGCACGAACCACATTAAATGGAGGGGTTTCATAAGCAAAGCCCACAGTCCTCCAGTCATTCTGTGTAGCTGGAAAACAAAGTAGCACTCACCCTGTGAGCGTCTGGGCTGTGAAAGGAAGTGGACTTTGTTCCAGATTTCCTCTTATTCTTCAGGAGGGGCTGCACAGGACTTTGATGTGGTGCTGGGTAGGGCACTAAACGGAGAGCGACCAGATGGGGCTTCGCTTCACTGGTGCTGAAGGAATATTTATGAAGATTCAAGGCATTTGCAGACACAGCACTGCTGTACTGTTCTGCAGCTTACCAACAAAAGAAGTCCTTCTAATAAGCACGTGCACACGTACATATGCACACAAAAGAGACAGATTAAAATATTTTTCCTCCGAAAGAACTCCACAAATAATAAAAAAAAATATTTACCTTTGTTAGCTGCAATAAGATGTAACCTCTGTAGGACACTGATTCTGTACAAGGACACACACAGTCATGTTTATTATGATTGAATGGTACCATTTTATTTCCAATTTCTTCTTTGTACCTTTGGCCACTAACTGGCCTGTGTGCTCTTCACCATAGAGCTCTTACTAACTCAGTCCTTTTAGCAAAAATGGGGAAAAAAAATTAAAAAAAAGAAAGCTGCAGGAATAGGTCAACTATTCAGATGTAAGTATGCTTTTAAGATCTATGCGTAAGTACAGGAAGGAAAACATTTGGTACTGTAGCTGCAAACTATTACCCTACCTTTTATCAGACTGTTTTTTCTGCAGCAAACAAACCATTTTTTGTATTCTACATGGAAACATTTTCAGCCTTTTTAAATCCAAGTAAAAAATTTACAAAAACATCACACTCAAGACAGACAGTTACAATCATCAAATGAAAGAGATGACGTTAGTCCAAATGTCAAACATAAAACAAGTACATTATCATTCCCAAATACCATATCCTACAGCAGGTAGTGTTCCTCCCTTCAGCCATGCTAATATCACTGCATACTGCAATGTGGAGAAGAGGCAAATAGTTTGATCATTCAACTCTACTCTAGAATATCGTCAGGCCAAAGACTGACTCCACATTCATTGGCATCATTGGACTCTCTCAGGCATCATTGGGCATCAAGGCAGGATACACCCTGGACGGAGTGCCAACCCATCGCAGGGCACACACACACTCATTCACTCACGCAATCACACACTAGGGACAATTTTCCAGAGATGCCAATTAACCTACCATGCATGTCTTTGGACCGGGGGAGGAAACCGGAGTACCCGGAGGAAACCCCCAAGGGACGGGGAGAACATGCAAACTCCACACACACAAGGCGGAGGCGGGAATCGAACCCCGACCCTCGAGGTGTGAGGCGAACGTGCTAACCACTAAGCCACCGTGCCCCCCCGACTCCACATTATCATGCTAAATACGGTTCAGTAAAATACAATATAGCTTTCATTTTGCCAAACTGTGTCTAATGTGCTGAGTTTGTTTTAAGAACCATAAATAGCCATGTCATGCCATTTTGCAATAAAATCATTGGTGTATTTTTAGTTATAAATGTTAGCTAATGATTTCTCCTGCTACAAAGACCTTTCAGGAAAAAAAATCCTTAGCAAAAGACTATAGCAATAAAAGCAGCAATAAACAATAAAGAACAATAGAGATTGATGGCGGCCATGGTTGAAGAGAAACAAACCACTAATTGCTTAAAGAAGCTGTCCTTCATGGGGTTTACATTCCAGCTCAAGTATTTCACACACATTTCTGTGCAGGAAGAAGCAGCATAGACTATTACTGGATCACTCTATCATCAAAGATGCTCTCCTAATCTTAGGCTTTGGATGTCTTTTCAAAGACTTTTTTGAGTTTGAATTTAAAAGAACCTGTCGGCTCTGCTGCACCACTTCTTATATATATATGAACTGTTCTGCTGTCTTTTAGTAACGGCTGCTTTAAGAGCCAACTTTCTACATGTGTGGATGAGGCCTACTTTTATCTTAGTGACTAAGAGAATAGTTCACTTTAATTACAACAAAGAACTTTTGCATTCTCCATTCTGTTTAGTCATAATCTATACACATCTATCTATTAATATCTGTCTTTTCGTCTATTGCATTTTGCGCTATTAGTAATTTTGTAATTGTAAATTCATAATTTCCATCCTTGTAGGTCTATTCATTTTTTTATGCCCTTAAATATGTTAGGCTGCTGGAGGATTCACAGAGTAAGAATTTCACTGTAGGGTGTGACATACAGTTTACTAGTTTACTGTACACTTGAGAAACTCTTGAATCCTGAATATAACCGCACAATTGAAGACAGTAGTTTAGCTCAGACTCATGTTCGTAGATGAAGAAAAAAGTTGTTATAAAAGTTTTTGCGTGTAGATTTTGACATTTTGCATTTTGAGTCGAGTCCCCAGGGTCAGCGCTGTGTAACATCCAGACGTGAAGCTACAATTACATTTTCAGTTACAGGAAATTCTTATAGACTGCAGCCTTTGCAGTTTCTTGGCAACATGACAAGCTGCGTTGTGTGTAAGAAAAAGCAACGATGGAGAAGGTAAAACTATTTATAGTTGCTATAACAAGTGACAACAGGAAGTAAATTCTTTCACAGATGTTACAATAAATTTGATGTAAATTATAAATCGATTAATAGAACATGGCTTTTATCAGTTTTAAAAAAAAAAAAAAAAAGCACACACAAGCCATGTAAATGATGAGAATAAGAAGAATAAAAACACTTCACAAAACACCCATTTTGGGCTTGTAAAGGTAAAAGCACTTTGCTTTCAGCTGCATCTTAGCATCTTCTTGTTGCATACCCCACACTCTATTGTGTGTATTATTATTTTTTTACTGTCTTAACCCGAGTTTTCTAATTATTTGCAATAAGGGCAGAAAGATAACTATAATCACAATCATTAACTGTTAACACTGCTTTATTTAGTTTCGACACCTAAAAAAATCCCTGATTGATATTTTTATTATTCGTTTTCCTTTTTAAATTAAATATTTTCATTCAGTGCTTTCAATAATTAATGGTCATATACAGTGTGTGTGAGTCAGGAACCAATGATATTTATTATTTATAACATGTTCTACACATTCACCTTAATCCCTATGCAGCCACTGTGTCATGTTTTGGCAGATTTTGCTCAACATATTCAGATTGACATTTGTTGAACATTTGTTCTCCCCATGTCCAATATTGGACACCCTGTTGAATAAATCATGGGACATATGAAAAGGCAGGATTTGTCTGAGACTTACACTGCAACGATTACGGACATCACACAGATTATACATGTGAACCTGACACTCAATCTGTAGTCACTATATGTGTTACAGTTTGCATAATAAAAGGAATAATTTCAGCTTACATCCCCTTACCACTCACATCTAAAATGCTATTATTGCTTCTAGTCTAAGCAGAGGAATATACTGAACTTGTGCTTGCAAGCTTGTCTATACTTGGAAACATTTTCTTTGCAAACCATTTAAAAGGCTTGGTGTTGTATTCCAATGTTTGGACAGCTTTTAAGCACAAATGTTGTCAGTGTTACTGTAGGGCAAGGTTTGTTTTTTCCCCTCCTCACAAATAGCCTCTCTGCGCTGCTGAAAATAGAGGATCCATGAGCCACACACCTTTTCATTCAGAAGCAAAGAAACCAAAGTATGACCTTCAGCTTTGTATTCACATTTTACTACACAAATAAATCCGCAAGAGACATCTCACAAGAGTCTTTTTAACCAAGGCTGTCAAAAAAGAAGACGCATCACAGAAAAATGAATAGTAGCTATTCAATATGGTCAAAAAAAAAAAGGAAAAGAAAATGAAAGACTGGAAATGAGAAGGAAAAACAAATGAACAAAGAAACAAAAAGTGTTAGAACTGGAAGTTTTCATCAGCCATGTCAATTGCCCAGGCAAACTTCGCCCTGTGAGTCTTGTTGTAGATCTTCTCCACAGGAACGCCGTTCTTCTTACACCTGTGACAAACATTTCTCTAATCAGTACAGATGAAATATCCACACATGCAATTCTTAGAGACTGGTCAACACCAAGCTATAACAAAACAGAGTAATTACATTACACTAATCATCTATGACTAGAACAGATGAGGTCTGGAATTTCACTACATTTTACTACATAATGTACTTAACAGCAAAAAAGCATTGTTGAGTAAACCTGTGAGGCAAAGTCCTGCAAAGCTACAGCTTTCATTTTCAGTTTTCATTGTTCACAGTGGTTCCATACAACAAAAATTGAAGACAATGAGAATTAAAAAAGCAGCTAAAAAACATGAACTCAAAAGGGGAAATACTGTCTTTACTGCTCCCTTATAATTTGCACCAGATGCGTCATGGTCACCAGAGTGCTGTCCCAAAAATCAGAGTAGACCTTCAGGGCTTCGCTGGAAAGCCAAGTGAGTCATGTGCACAATCCCTCATCAAATCATTAATTAATGATTTTTAAATAATAAATGCACAATTTCACTATCACCTTCATGATTTGCCAGTAACATAACTCGCTTGTGGTTGGTCACATCACATAATTTGCCAATTTTATCACCAAGTCACCTTCTGCTCTATGAAATATAAAATATATATTATTTGAACACTGGAAAACGACCTGTTAATGTTTTTCCTTTCTTCAAAAGTCCAATTTTGGTGAGCCAGTGCCCACTCAGATTCCTGTGTTGGCTGACAGAAATGGAACCTGAAGTAACTCATCTGGCTCAAGGCTCGGTGTATTGTGTGTTCAGAGATGCTTTTCTGCTCACCATGTAGGCGAGTGGTTAAAAAAGTAGTTATTTAGTATCATAGCCTTTCATTGAGCTCGGATTAGTCCCGAGAACCCATTCTCCTCTAACCGGTCTCATTAACAAGGCATTTCAGCCTGCAGAACTGCTGCTCACTGGATTTTTTAAGACAGACTGTTGAGTATGAAAATCCCAGGAGGGCAGCAGCAGCTTCTAAAATGATAAAACTAGTGGGTCTTACACCAACAGACCGTCTGGGCAAATCCAGAGGCTGTAAAACAAACGGCTTTGCTGACAGATGATTTAGCACACACTTATTATTATTGGTATTATACATTAGTCAATAGTTTTATTGGCATAGAAGTGAGACAAAATACCTTCCACTTCAGCTTTTCCCTCATCAGTTATTCTGAATGAAAATCACCATAGGCTGCATTTCAGTCTTTACCACGATCAGCTGTCTGTGCCCTTGAACTTTTAGTTTTGTGGGTGTCATTAAATGCTAATGAGATGTGTTGGGTATGCGCTGTGTACTATACGAGTGATCAACATATTCACATTAGTACGAAGAAAATCAGGCTTTCTGCAACTTGTAAACCTTGCAGAAAATTTTTGTCCATTTTGGCTTAAGCAAACATGAATACAACTTTATTAAAAGATAAATGAGCCTCGATGTGTGCAGTGTCAGGGTGTCTTATTCTGCTGAAAGAGGCCACTGCCATCAGGGAAGTATAATTGCCAAGAAGGAGTGTAAGCAGGACTGCAATGATGCTTAGGTAGGAGTTAAAGTGATATTCACATAAATAAAACCTCTTCCATAATGTATGCACATAAATGAATTATGATTTTATAGTCCTTAGTAATATACATCAGTCTGATGTCAGCTGCACCTCCTGGTTGCAAAATCATATCAAAAGACTACAGTGAATTTCAATTGCAAGCCAAAATTTGTTTTCTAAAATGTCGCATTATGCTGTTGGGCGTCAGATTCAGAAAAACATTCATAAACACCTTCATTTTTAGCACACACTATTGAATCCGACACCTTTCCCAGCCAACAGAGGACAGGTGTAGTTACAGGAAGTTGAGGGTGGGGTTAAAACTGAATTGTGGCACTCCATCTTTGCATTCATGTCCTTTGCCAAGTAGCTAATTATCATACAAGTAAAGTCTGTTTGCTATTAGCGATTTAACACTTATATTTCTATGTAGCGAACATAGGTTCTAGGTGAGCTGCAAAAACAATATGAATTAGACATTAAGAAAATAGCTAGATTTCACTTAATAAATAGACCATGCTCTTACTGAGACGTTGCCTATAAAGTCCATGTTCAGCTTTCAAATGAGTTCAGAGCATCTGTTTGGGCAACATCTCTGCTATCAGTACCATGGCATCCTTGATGTTCTAATCATAAGATAGAACATGCTCACAAGAGACTTGTATGCCTTCAATTTGTCTCTAGTGTAAAGCCTTGGCTCTACTACGAGGTATGTAAATCTGTCTGGGCGTTGTCTGAATCATTTAGCCACTGTCAGGACACCAAAGCATAAGAATCTTTTAGAGTTACACCATATCAAAGAAAAGTGTTAGTTTAGCTGAATAGGCAGGTAACATTTTACTTTAATATGTCACTCATTCATAAAGAAAATATTTGAATCGAATATATATAGCAGAGTCAAGTTGCTCGGCTACTTGAGACTTTTTGAAAACAGGCTGCGTATTAATCCATTTTTGTTTACAAACACTAAAGGCAATATTTTAATATTTTACCTAATATTTTATAAAGGCAAAATTCACTTTACTGCAGCTTTCATTAAGCCAACCAGCAGCAGAAAATTGCATGCTGTAGTGTGAAATGTGGAACATGTTACCAGGCCACAGTGATGCGGGGGTCGAGGTAGTTGAGCTTAGAAGTGCCCAGAGCGATGACCTTGTTCTCCTCTCGGTCCGTCTCCTGCAGCTTGAGCTTCTTTAACTGTTCTGAAAGTCTCTTCAAAGCTTTTTCCTTTTTCTCCACCAGCCTAACAGGGAGCAGTGGAACGAGAGGGAGGCTTGTTTTCAGAGAAATAACATGCTTCAGGTACAATATGCAGATGAGCGTTGATGTACTGCTGTGTGTTCATGCTGCAGAGCGTTGGTGCCTTTACTTACAGCGTTTCCAGCTTTTAGCGAGTTTAAGATTCATTTATACGCATTGATGTTTATTTTGTTTCTTTCTGCTGTATTATTACCATTATAGTTATACCTGCTAGTAAAGCAAAACGACAGATAACTCCACAAGCTCATACTGTGGTTTGTGAAATGATACAAATTTACAAATGAAAGTCACAATTAAAACCTGCTATTCTTTGCACAAATATCACTTCATTCTTTAAACAATCACAGCCGTTGCCAGTCGGAATAGATTCTCTTAAACAAAAATGTCAGAAGGCTTTGTGTAAAACACAACATTCATCAGGCAAACCTTGAATCAACTCCAAAACACCACACAAAAGCCAGTAAATACACAATGGTGCTCGTTTCAGTGTTGACTTCTTACTTCTTTGACTTCTCCGACGGTTGCTCCCTGTGATCTTTCTTTGCTTGCTTTAGTTCCATTTTAGCTTTCTCCACTTCCTCCTTTTTCTTTTTGATCTGTAGAAACACAAAAACACCCACCTAAGCATCTTCACATGGATAGAGAAAGAGCAGAACACACAGAATGCAATGACAGCCTACTACTGATATGCTACCGATAACCTAGTGTCTATTTAGATAAAATCAGCTCTGATGTCTGTCCGACTGCGATCATCAATCAGTGTACCATATGTCCTGTCGGATGTCACTGTGGATGAATTCTGGCAAGCACTCAAAAATGCAAACAGGATATGACCAAAATTCATTTTTGAAAACATGTTCTTTAAATAATGAATCTAATTTAGGCTATGTGCCTGCAGAGATTATATTTGGTAAAGAGCCAATTTAACAAAAGGCTACTTAAGGCGTCTAAAACATTGATGTGAAGTGTCGTTTTCTCACACAGTGAATGTCAGACTTTGATCCAGTTGCTGGATAACTATCTGCTGTAGTGAAACAGACACCAGACAAATCACATCAGCTTGTAGTCAGATACCAGCTGTCAAAATACGACGTGATGACACATCGTGTCAGAATGAAATCCGTAAATGCCGATTTTGTCCTTTTAGTATTTGAAGATATACTCCTGATCAAAAATTCCATATTATAAATCGTTTCATTTAAAACATTTGCCACAAGTCTTGCAGCACTAATGGTGCCATGTGAATGATTTGTCCTGTTTGTCTTCTTTTTATAATCCATTCAGTACACCAATGTAATACAAAAAAAAGAATAATCTCTTCTGGCTCGTTGCTGTAATAATTGTCCCAACACAAGTAACACTGAGATAAATTAAGCATTTGCTCAAAGTAGTTCAATCTCTGATTTTAATCGACGCCAAGATTCCTAAGGATATTTTTGCACAAACATGCTTAGTGTTGAATTTCCTTTTTTGTTGCCAAAAGCAATTAGCAGAAATAAATAAATAAAAGAAAAGACCTGAATTTCATCAACGTCTAGATTTTAATAAACCTGGCTTGTGTGTCAGTTTCAATGTCAGTCGTTTTCTTGGTGCCAATATAGTTAACTAAACAACAAATCAGTAAGAACATTAAGACAGTCCAGTACATCTTCCACACTGAAGTTTATAATGAGCTGCAGTTCTGTCTCAAATCAGTAAAAAACAGGCCGATCAGAACTGGACAAAGTAAAAGAAACCTGATATTTAAAGGACAAGTTGATGACTTATACCAGTCACAAAATCATTGCCTGATTTTGCCACCGTGACATTTGCCACAGTGCATCTGGATAAGGCCTTCTGCCAAACTCCATAAATGTAGTTTACAATCAGCTCCTCATTTCAGCCTGTACACACTAACTATGCTATACATATACACTTATACAAAAAAATGAAGACAAATTCAGGGTTATAAACAGTACCAAATCTGTTAAATGCTGTGACTAAGATGCTGCAGGTCCTCAATGCTAACTACAGCACTAGTGTATGTGCTTGATTCGGACTAAAATGTTACAAGGACCTGAAGTTAATGATTAGAAAACCACATTACAGGAAAAACACTTGACACAACATCTTAAGTCATGAGACTTAATTCAGAAACATACATATAATTAATGTGTTTACAGGATCAATTTTACAGAAGTAAAAATGAACAGGAAATCTCAGTCTCACCTTCTCCTGAAGAGCCAGCATGGACTTCTCAAATGTTTTGGGTGCTGCCCTCTGGTGGTTACAAAGTATAGCCACAGCCCTGTTTGCTCGGTTATATGCCAGTAGCTTTTCTTCCACGGTCATATTGTCTGACCAACACAGGACACGTGCGTAAGGGTTTAAAAGCCATTATACATGAACCAAATTCATTTTATGTTCTATAAAATCAGAATAGATCTACACCAATGTATCTGCCATTAAGTCACCCACACATGTACACACACTCCTACCCAACAACCCACCCACCCTACACCTGCCCACAGACACACACAGCCAGTGGCAGAAAATAAAAGGTCAATGTGACACCATGTCTACAAAATTACCTCTTGCTAAACCTATTAATAATATTTAATAATAACTTGAGGCAGAAAGAGAAAGCTAATGTTTCTGCACTGCCCAATTTTCATAGATCAGGTATTTTTTCCATCAGAGTTGACACACAAAACTTTGTCCTGGTTACTCACTCCTAATCTGTGATTGAAAGAAATTCTTTTATGCTTAAGTTGATTATTAATCAATAATTCTTAATTAAGAATATGTAATAAAATAAATTAGGAATGATACATGTGAATGCAACAAGATACATCATTCATTCATTCATCTTCTACCGCTTATCCGAACTACCTCGGGTCACGGGGAGCCTGTGCCTATCTCAGGCGTCATTGGGCATCAAGGCAGGATACACCCTGGACGGAGTGCCAACCCATCGCAGGGCACACACACACACACACACACACACACACCCTCTCATTCACTCACACAATCACACACTAGGGACAATTTTCCAGAGATGCCAGTCAACCTACCATGCATGTGTTTGGACCGGGGGAGGAAACCGGAGTACCGGGAGGAAACCCCCGAGGCACGGGGAGATCATGCAAACTCCACAAACACAAGGTGGAGGCGGGACTCGAACCCCGACCCTGGAGGTGTGAGGCGAACGTGCTAACCACTAAGCCACCGTGCCCCCTTTAAGATACATCAAATAAAATATAATACTACAATTCTTACTGTTTTATTTAACCTTCTGAATCTCTGTAATTAGTGACTGATCAAAAATAAAGATAACACGTTAGAGCAGAATAATCACTCCAGTTTGTGCTGCTCTGTTTCTCTAGATTAGACAGAACCTGAAAGTGTTTTGAACAACTTTACTGCAAAGCTGAATGCTCACAAAAAAGCTTTTTTTTTTTTTTAAAAAGATCATAAGCTGTATTTGTGCCCGACAATGTAGTACTTTGACTTATATAAAGGGAAATAACTACGTAAATATGTTATGCTGTGTTTGGAAAGTATTGTTTCATATGCAGTGTTTTTAATCAACATTTTAAGTGGCCTTTGCAGATGGAACAATCAGAAGTTGGCAAAATGCTTCAACACATTGAGATCAACAAAGTACTCAATATTTACATAATTGTCCAACAGACAGATGCAAGTTAGTTTTTGATTGCTAAAGGTTATGACTAATTTTTTATTATGCAGTCATCAAGTTCCAGTCTTGGCTCAGTTTCTCCAGTCCACCTCACTGGAATTGAAGCATATGAAAAGGAAGAATCTGAGCCAGTATATTTGCTCCTACTGAAAGGTGTGTGTGTGTGCACAGACCTGTGGTGAGTTTATCCAGCTGTTCCTGCAGAGTGGTGGAAGCATTGAAAGTTCGAAACACTTTGGCTGTCAGTCCAGGCATTGCTTCGTTCAGCTTTTTATTGAGGTAGACGGTCTGCAATGAGGTGGACATGAAACTAATGCATTTATTTTATGTAATGCGGTTCTTGATTGTGAATAGATCTCTACATAAATATATGTAATGGATTATACCAAAAGTGAAGCACGAGGCTTACAGAAATTCTGTCGAACAAGTCATCTTCTGGATTCTTGTTTTCCATAAAAAGTTTCAAGTTTTTGAAAACCTGAAGACAAATATAATACATGGTAGTGAATATGGCAAAAAAAAAAAAATCTACTTATTTCTGTAAGCAGTGGAACTCTGCTGGTGTGCACACACTCTCAGACCTAATTAAAATGAGTTATATTTAAAGCATAAACTCACACATTTACAGTGGAACAGCAGTACTCACTTTTTTTTCAACAGGCACTTTGTTGTAGTAGCGAATAGAGTCCTTGCCCAGGAAATCAAACTCCACTACGTAGTCCTGACCATCCTGATGCTCGTGGAGGGTAATGTGCTCTACACGCAGAGAGCAGCAACCTACCGTGTCTGCAGTATCATCGTCCTTCTCATTACCAGCCCTCAGAGCTAGCTACACACACACACACACACACAGTATTCTATTAAGATACTGCACGATATACACCGCTTGTATATACACAACAGTGGGGTTGTGTATCTTTTTTAATACTGCGCTATAAATGTTAGTGAATTGATTGGTCCATGTTTAACATGATGCACAGCACTGAAGTAACCCACCTTGTCAATGAAGTATAAAGCGACACCTCGTTGTCTCTGTTTCATCTCTCGAGCAGTCCAGGCCAGTCGGTACTCACGCCTGATAGCATCCACTCTCAGTTTCAGCTTACGGGCAGTTTCATACTTCTGCCAGTCCTTCTCACCCTGCACAGGGAAGACAACAAAATACAGTACACAAAATTCAGCATGAACATTAAAGCTTCTTTAGACGCACAGTCCACAAACTAACAAAATGACATAACTGTAAACTAATACTCAGTCTCTGATAACATGTCACTATAGAAACATTTTATAACATGCAGTTTTTACATACATAAAGTGTGTAAACAAACCAACAGGGACTGCATTTGTGTATCTAAGGCCATTTTCACACTTCTTAAAATTCGTTTAAAACCAAACTGAATAGTGGGATTATACATAATTTCCGTTGTAAAAAGTTCTAGACATGTCAAATGTCTAGGTAACAGAGGCACAAAGTTTAGCCAAAGTACTAATACAACTGTAAACCTCTCCTTTGTGCAATTTTGTTTGCATATTCAGAGAAATAAGAATAGGTATATAGTAGATATATATACACTGTAGATATTAAAATAAAATACTGCTTTTAGTTTTATGTAGTATTACAAGGAGTAGCTATGTGTAAGGCTTTACACCTTCAGTTTGGAGCTGGGGTTGAGCATGATGTACTTGATGTGTCCATGGATGTTCTCCACCCAGGATGCTAGCCATGTGACCGCATTATCATGCTGAACTCTCTTCCACCGATGGCCTGCAGGTGGCTCTGGGACCTTCACGTCTCTGACCAAAACAAAGATCATTAAGGATTTAAAAAACCCATCAGTTAAAAGTAATTAACAGGATCTACATAAAGATTTGCTTATGTCTCAGCGGTTCACACATTTAAATGACACCACCATGGACCAACATTTATTGGAAACTGATTAACAATACAGAATAACTGTATTACCTACAGAATAACCTACTGGGGCCATATTACTGTGGTATAATGTATTGTGTAAAGTTATCAACTGCTTATCTCTATCCTTAACCTCTATCCATCTGAGCTTTTACTTACTGACTGCAGTTAATAATCACATCTTCAGGCTGGACACGTTTCTTCAGTTTGCCCATTTTAGGGTGCTCTCCTCGTCCTCTAAACAGCCCTGGAGGCTCCAGACGAAAATTTCCTATTTTCTCCTTATGTCCATCCAGCAGACAGTAGCCATACTCCTCTGTTAGTTTATTGGCTTCCTCCTTTAAAACCTAAGTGCCAGAAATAATAATATATGAATGCCATATATTCAGATGCATAAAAGTACAATAGCAAAGTTAACTACCTAATGCAATAGAACTAATATACAGTAAAAGTCCCAAACAGAACCTGTTTTTCTTCTTTGGTCATGTTCTTCTTCTCTTCTGCCTTTTCCAAAAAGTATTGATGTATTTTGCCGAAGTCACACTTGGACAGCTTCTTGATTTGTTTCCTCTCATCTTCTGTCATTACCTATAGACAGAGCAGGACATACTAGCCTAATGAAGAAGCTGCTTCTGATGGCAAAACCAGAAAAAGTGAGGTACTGAGGACAGAAGATAAATTGCTTGCTTACCTCCCTCCAGTCAGTGAAGAAATTAGATTGAAAAGTCTCCTTGGCGGTGTACTCATGATCCAGCATCTTGGCATAGAAAGTTGCTACTTCTTCAGCAACCAGGCTAAGCTGCAAAGGTTTTCCTACAAAAAAAGCAAAACAAAAACCATGGCATTCAGCTTTGGACAAATGAAAATCTCCCATGTAGTATAGTAGAATAAACACTCACCATCATATAAAAATGGCACATTGCTTGGTAAAGGTTCATATTCTGGTGGGAAGAGAGGCCCTTTATGCTCAAGACTTTTCCATTTCTGACCATCAGCATGCTTCCCTTCCTCCCACCTACACAACAGTCATGATTAAAATAACTGAAAAGCACTCAAAGCTTTTATGGAAGTTGCTGAAAAAATGCCAAAATATTATAGCAAACAAATAACCTGTCTGTGAGATGTCTAAGTGCATCAAAAACAGCATGTAAAAATGACAGTTACCAGTTTATTAGACACATCATATCTTACAATCACAAATCCTCCCTATAATGTATAAATGAATTCTGCGAGTTTTTATCCCACTATAAGAGCATCACTGACATTTGTGTAAATCACTGAAGCATTATATCTTTTGTTAAGAGAAGGATTTACAAAAAAAATTAGTACTCAAAGTATACAACCGCTTGGGGTTCCTTCTTTACTTCTGAGCAGTGTACAAATACCACAATGGAACAAGTCTGTAGCCTAGTGAACCAGAGTTAATGCATCCACTGATAGAGACTTAAGCACTTTTGTATGTCGCTCTGGATAATGATGTCTGCCAAATGATGTAAATGTAAATGAAAAAGAAACAAACATGTAAAAAAAACAGGGGGAGGGGGAAAAAAAACCACGGTGTAGTAAGATCAAAATGAAAAAAAAAAAGAGAAAAAACATTTTGAATAAAGCTGTCAACTTTGCAATATGTAACAATACATACAGCAGTGATATAGTGACATTTTATTTAATTATTTTACATATTTATTCTATTTTTTATGAACTACACTTATGTAAAAAAGTATCAGGTTTCAATCATTTCGGGACCCAGCCGTGCAGTCGGCATTCACAAATATTTAGGAACATTTAGGCCAATTCTTTCTGATGAGCTTAGTGAAATCAAGCGCAGTACTGTGATAGGATGCCACCTTTACAATAAGTCAATTTGTGAAACTTCACCCTGCTAGATATTAGACAGTCAAGCACAAGTCCTATTGCTGGAATCTGGAAACATGTAAGAATAGAAACAACTCAGATACAAAACAGAAGACCACAGACACAGAGTAGTGTGCTGAGGTACATGATGTGTAAAAGTCACCAAAGTGCTGCTGATTTCAGAGCTGATCAGTTCCAAATTTCCACTGGCATTAACAACACAATTATTGTGCACCAGGCACTTCATGGTATCTGAATCTGTCCAGCATACAGCAGTCCTATATGCCTTTCATATTTACAGACCTAATAGAGAAGGCTTGACAAAATGGTCATGAGAACAGGTACAAGCTAAATGCACTTATTTTCAGGTGGACTGAAATAAGGAAAAATATTTGACCTGCTTTTTCTTTCAGAAAAACCCTAACAAAAACAAAAAACTTAAGGAGGTATGTTTATTATATTGTTGTTGTTTTTTTTGTCTACTCTGATAATGTTAGAACAGAAAAATGTGGTAGTAAATGGCTCAAAGACTTGGGGCTAACATCCATGTGAGAATTAAAGCCACCGTAACCATGGCAACCACTTGCCTATCTAGCTAACTCACCTTGGCACGCGCACACATGCAGCAACACGAGCATGTTTTCTGATTGAGTGACACCCAAGAAACTTTACCGAAAAGCGAATCAGCAGAGTCAAAGCACCATAACACTCTCTCATTCCAGTTAAAAAAGAAAAGAAAAAAAAAAAAAAGAATACAGAACAACGTAAAGCCTAAAACTAAGTCAGAGCACTAAAATACACGCAAATCAATGACTGTGTCACATAAGCTATAGTCCTGCCGGAAACGGGTGATGGTTTTGAGTTCCGCACAAAACAATAAGCTTACGAATAATAGATTTGGAAACGTACTTAGTTTAATTCATCAAGTATCCATTCATTTCATAAACATAGGTTAATGTGTACAATAGTGTTGTTTGTTTATTTATTAGAGCTTTCCAAAGTGAACACGTGAGGCCTGGATGTAAAAACAACAACAACAAGTATAGCGTTGTGATTCACACTGCTGTATTTAACTTAAAAAAAGTTTCATAGACCTCACTTTCAGAGCCACTGGTTTGGGTTACATGCTGAAAGGGTAATAAGAAATAAATATGTACTCGATCCTTAAGTGTTTATCATTCCATTCCTTACCATTTCCATTTACCAGCTTCATCTTCAGCTTTTTTTGCTTCTTTTTCTTTATGGTCTTTCTTGCCCTTCTCTTCCCTCTTGGGCTTTTTATTTTTCTTTGGTTCATTATGTTCTGTGCTGTGAGAGCTCCTTTTTTTCTTCTGGCCTTGTGTTTTATCTTTTGTAGTATTGACAGTGCACTCTTTGTCCCTCTTCTTTTCAGCCTTGGATTTCTCTTTTCTCACCTCTAGATCATTCTCATCAGGCACACAGGCTTGTGTACAGCCAGAGATGGGATCATAGATTTGCACTCCAACGTCGTCTTCTTTTAAAGCTGTCGGAGATGTGTGGCTGTTATCAGTCTGCTTCACTTTTGCCTGTTAAACAGTTTCATATTAACAGCATCACAAACGATGAATAACTAATGAAATTCATATGATAATCTGATGCAATAACCTTATTCTAATTACAGCAAATGAAATAAATCACCTAAAACAATTTATGTTAAAGCACAGAAAAATTAAAATGTGCATCACTCTGAAAAAGACAGTATCAATATTATTTGACAGATTTTAAATGATTTTATGAAATACCTGAATTTTACACTTACATGAATTTTATTACAGTTAACATCAGTCGAACCGTTACTGTCTTTCTTTTTCCAATCCTTTTCTGATCTGCAAAGCAGAAGAGATCAGACGCACACTATTTCACACCATTTAGTATTATGTAGCTATGTGATATTCATTGTTTCCTCACTGAATGAATGGATTGCTTCACACCTGGCATAAATATGTGGATACCTGACCAATCACACCCATATGTGCTTGCTGAATATCCCATTATAGATGCAACCTCCCTTTGCTATTATAATTACTTCTCATCTGGGAAGGTTTTACACTAGATTTAGGGGCAAAGCTGAGGAGTTGTGAGGTGTGCTCATTCAGTCACAAAAGGAGCATTCGTGAGGTCAGGTTGTGATGTGGGGTGAAGAGGATCTCAAATTCATCCCATAAGGGATCAGTGGGGTTAAGATCAGTTCTCTGTGCAGGATACTTGAGTTCTTCCACATCAACCTTCATAAACTGACCAAAAAAAGCACGGATATTGTGCAGAGATGCATTATCATACTAGAACAGGGCCCGTTAGCTCAGGTGAAGGAAGACTGTAATGCTACAGCATACAATGACATTCTAGACAACTGTGTTTTTCCAACAGTTCCACATATGGTGAAGATCATGTGTTCAAAACTTGATCAGGTATAGATAAGTTTGCTTAATTTGTTATTTGGGGTGTCTAATCTGCAAAGGGCCAGTGTCTGAGCAGGTTTTCATACCAATCAAGCAGGAACCATACCCATTTCCACGTGTCTAATCAGTTGAGCTTGGCTTTCAGAAGATTCAGGTGTGGCTTCTGCTTGGTTGGAATAAAAACCTGCCCCCACATTGGCCCTTTCTGGATTTGACACTGCAGTTCTAATTAATTGAGAATTCTGGTATTTGTATGCAAATAAAACTACATCAACTGTAAAGACTTCAGTCAAATGGATTCAAGGTCATGCATGTAATCTACAAGTAGTTGTGAAATTATTGATGTACATGATTGTTCATCCACAGAGAAGCTACATAATCACCCCACCATTCATGCATATTCACTCATGCTGTATTTCTCATACTTTTAGAGAATGCTGAGTAAATTGATAAGTGTATTCACATTATCTCATGTGAATTAAATTAAGTTATATTTTAAAATATTATTATTAATAAATTAGGTCCCATGAAATGACAATGTCCTTAATTGCACCTGCTTCCTTGGGGTTTAAGATCTTTGTCGTCTGTAATCTTGTGGCGATCCTTGTGACTGTGGCTGCTTTGATTGCCGTTATTGCTCAACTAGAAATAAATTAAGATAAACAATTATAAGCAATTAGTCTAATACTATCCAAATCACAACCGTGTAGAGAAAAAAAAAAAAAAAAAACCACATACCTTGCAATTCTTAGCTTCCACAGGTAAAAAATCTCTAACAATACAGAGACAAATCAATATATAGTATAATATTTAGTCTTGCTAACAAGCTGCCAGCAAAACAGCAGTGCTGCCTTTGAGTTCAAGATACATATTTTAACGCTGAAGTTACATTACTTTATAAATGCAAAGATTCATAAAATGTAAACCTCTAATAAACAGCTTTCAATTATATTTTTTAAATAAAAAAATACTGACAATAACCATTATATCACAACATGTATTGTGAAAATCTATCACAATATGGAGAATATACTGTCATATTACCCAGCTTCAACAAAATATAAAACATTTTTGAAAGGTTTTCAAGCCACTAACAATTCACATCCTTCATTTTCTGTTCCTTGTGGTCGCATTATTTTCTCCAAGTTATTGTTTCCATCCACTCTAAGAAAACAACAGATAATTTGTATTCATGATATGCTATAAATTGTCTAGCATTTATATTACTCACTATATATATATATATACTATTTTGGAATCATTTAAACAAACAGCTAATAAATAACTTGCCTCTTTTCCAAGTCTTCATATGAATCCTATCAGAAACAAGCATATTGCTTACATAAAAGAAAGCTCAAAGAATATTACAAAAGACCAGAAGAATGGTTACAGTGATATCACATGGACAACATTTCACAAAAAAAAGGTTTCATAGCTCATACCAACTTAATGGCCTCAGCTTCAGATCCACTGGTCCCAGCATCAGACTTCAATTTTTTAGAGCTATATGAAGCACATATAGTATGGATACTGAGGTATGACTAACAATATGGATTCATTTATCTGGCCAAAGACCTCAAACACACCTTGTGATCTTAGACTCCTGCAGAGGCTTGCGTCCAGATCCCGAATGCGAGTTCTGCGTGGATGCAAAATTAAAAAAGCCTTGTTATACATGTGTGGCTAATAGAAATTATGAACGTTCATGTCTAGCATACCTTTGCAGATGATCTGTGGTGCTTTCCATCTACTTCATGTTTTTCCTTGGATCCTGATTTTGCTTTCTTCCTAACCCTGGCATTAAACATGATTTATGACATTTGGCAGGGAAAGGGGTCACAATTTTGGGTTTTAAATAAAATTTTGCAACATAATGCTAAATAACGGAATAAAAATGTCTATATATATATATATATATATATATATATATATATATATATATATATATACACACAGAAAAACTTTATTAGGAACATCTGTACACCAAACCATTAATGTAATTATCTAATCAGCCAAATGTTATGAAGTCTTGATCTGAATCCAACAGAAAACCTTTGTGATGTGATAGAACAGGGATTTGCTGCATAAACATGCACCAGAAAATCTGCAGGCACCTTGAAAATGTCAATATAGACCAGAATCTCTAAGAAATGTTTCTAAAATTTTGTGAAATGTTGCTGGAAAGTGCTCAATTGGTGTATTTTGAAGAGCCAGTAATGACGTTTGAAGAAGCAGTGTAATGGATTTGAATGGCAACCGGGCTAGCTTTGTCAATCAGACATGGCAATCTTATCTGTAAGGAACTTTGGATAAAAACTGCTTCTAAACATAGATACTAATATTACAGGCTCTTTTTCTGTACCTGGGGTCACCTGTCTCAGCTGATCTCTTCTTGCTGTGTGAATGGCCTTCTCTGGCTCGGTCACCTTCCTCTGTCATGTTTCATCACTGAGTTTGAGCACTATGTGATTTCTCCCAACTTTTAAAAAGAGAGAAAAATAAAATCATTAATACTGAATGGATCCGTCAAGGACTAAAAGAAAAAACAGCAAACATTCACTGACATGGTTTCTAAACTCATAACCTGCGCTCATGAGAATAAAGCATAGTGAATGTCAAACACTAGACTTTAAATTGAACTTATTCTAAAAATTAAAGCAAAATTTACAACTTATCTGAGAACAGTGACCAAGATAAATCCCACGTTTTTTATGAGCATCTAAAAAAGCGTCTAGTGTGAAAAAAAAAACCCAAACCTGAGACTTCAACATACCAAGTTTGAGAAATCACCACCTACATATATTATACACTTTCCCCCAGAACTGTTCGTCTTCAAGCTATACCTAACACAAAAGCTTGAAAAGAGATAAACAGCGTAACTAAATTGGGTAAATAACACTCATATTTTGGGAATGAAGTGACGAAGGTAGTTTACCTTATTCACACCAAGTGCTCCTTATCGCCAATTGCGCATGCGCATTAACCGTGCGAACTCTCAAGATTGTCACGCCACGCTGCTAATTTATTCATCTGGTCACAGCAGTCGGAAACGTGACGCCCAATAAAGACAAGCAATGTTTCACTGACTAGGAAAGGTATTATTCTAAATGTCTTCGGGTTGTTCTGTAGCAAGGAAAACCTACTAACCATTTAGTACACGTTTTTAAATAAGGTCACACGTTTCTCTTTATGAGCAGCAACAAGATTAAACGTGTCTCCTCATCGTTCACAGCTGGGACAATCTTTTCTAAAATGTTCCATGGTTTGACTTTTCATTCATCTTCAGTAACCAATTTACCCTGGTAAGGTCCACTGTGAATCTGGAGCGTATCAAGAAAACCCAGTAGATTACAGGGCAACATGTGCGCTCAGATACACACACACTCAATCACACACACTCACTCACACTCATACCTAGGAACAATTTAGCCGAGTCAGTTCACTTACTGTTTTTACATTTCAGAAGCTAAATTGTGATGATTAGGAATGACTTAATGTTCAACAGGTTTGGATCAAACGCACAAAATTCAACAGATACACAAAGGTCTCTATTTTTGGAAATGCTTTTTTTATTACAGCAAAAATATCAATAATGTAAATCTTTTCATCTTGCAAGATAGTTGATGGAAAGATTACCATCAAAGACAATTTTCATCAGCATTTTGATAATTCTGTTTACTTAGCAAAACTGGCACTGTGCATGTGTACTTTGTCAACAAGTGTAGTCAGTACAATCCATTGTCCATTGCACTGCCACAAATAGTCAAATACATTTGGTATGAAGTTTACAGTGGAAAAAAATCTTGCACCATTTACATTTGGAAGAAAATAAAAACATTCAACAGTGTTAATCAACTTATTCATCTAAAATTAATAAACTATCAAGATCTGATATTCTAATAGTTCAGAAAAATGAACTTAAGACATGACCAAAACAATAAGACTGCATCTGTTCACCATATCGAAATGGGTAAGAAAAGATTGTTCTACAGTGCATTAGTGTGAGTGTATTGAACACACACGTTATGTTATGAGCATGCTATGGATTCCAGTTGCTGCTCAGCCTCTGCTGCCATTGCTGCTGCTTGCAGCTGTTCAGTCTCACTCTGCAAGCTGTTTGAAGACAGCTGCTTCCTCTCACTGTGCATGTTGTTCTCATGTCTCTTCAAATCAGATGCTTTGGCAAAGGCCTTGGTGCAGGAGCTACACCTGAAAGGCTTTTCACCCCGGTGTCGCCGTTCGTGGTCCTTCAGATGGGACTTGTGTTTAAAAGCTTTTTCACACATCTGGCAGTTGAAGGGGCGCTCGTTGCTGTGCACCCTCTCATGTTTCTTCAGATCTGGGGCACGGATGAAAGACTTGCCACAGTCTTCGCATCTGTATGGTTTGAAGCCAGTGTGGATTTTTAAATGCTCTTTCAAGTGTGCCTGTGTGGTGAACGCTTTGGTGCATATCTCACATATGAACGGTCTCTCAGCAGAATGCAGCTTTTCATGTTTCCTCAGCCGGTTCTCATCCACAAAGGTCTTCCCACAAACCTGGCAGGCGAAATGGTCCCTGGTGCCGTACAGCAGGTATTCAAGCTTCAT